>NW_015514731.1:4740-5739 GCF_001515645.1 Sinocyclocheilus grahami | reverse complement strand
AATTCTGTACCTGTGTGTTCAGGTGGCTGGATTCTCGTCGTATTCGAGTCTTCTATCTCCGTTGTGATTTCACCTCTTATAGCATCAGCATTTTCATAGATATCATCAGTCTTCCTTTGTCTTGCTCCTGTGTCCATTTTCTCAGTCATATCCAGTGAACAATATCTTTATTCTATTATTATTATTTTATTCTTTTTGCTATCAACTAACAAATAAAGATAACAACTAACTTATACTAGCAACTTTTCAGAGGTGGATCTTTTTATACTCTTGATGTGTAGAAATGTTCTACGTATTTATATGTACAGAAGTTCAGCTCACCTCAGAATGTCACAGAGGGGCTTGTTCTGTCAAAATTGTAATGATTATACCAGGATCCTGCCACTATTTGATTATTCAAAATGTTATCGTCAAACTTTACAAATCTGACGTTTCTGGAAAGCGTAAAATACTTTGACTCCACAATATCCTCCTGTAGGCCATGTTATTATTAAAAGGTGAGTTGCTATGGAAGGCATAGGGAAAATACTCTTCCTGAAGATGCAAGATGCATGTAGATTGTGTTCATTTAAATGAGGTTCAAATGCATATATTATTTTTAACATTGGGTGGGGTTGGAACATTTTCGTAGCTTTTAGGTTGTTGCTGGTACATCAAACTCCAGACTGTTGATCCGTTTATGGTTGGTGGTTTTAGCATCAGCTGCATGTACATGCTCTTCCATCAGTGTGTATTATTTAGTCATTTTTCAAGGAAGAATTTTTAAATTCCCCTCAGTAAAAATTGTGTTCCGGGCCCCTCTCCCTCGTTGGGCCCATGGAATCGTCCTAACATTCCCCAAATGTTTTATTCTGTTTTTATTCTGAATCCTTTTTGGGAACTTAATTGTGGGCTTCAGATCCCCCTGTACCCATCCATGATTCACATGCTAATACCTGAAATGGGGTGAACTATTGGGATCTGTGCTTGACCCGTCTCACTAAAACTAAAATGAAGTTA
>NW_015514731.1:3135-3342 GCF_001515645.1 Sinocyclocheilus grahami | reverse complement strand
AATCCTGAGCAGATTAAACAATTACACATTTATATGATAAACAGACAATAAACACATTTCATCTGACCATCTTACATTTAGCTGCTAAACACTATAAATTCATATAAAACTAAAATATTTCACTCACATTTTCCTCTCTGTTGTTTATGCTGATCAGATCTGCTCCACTCTCGTTACAGTATCTTCTGCTCTCAGTCCAGCTCCTCG
>NW_015514731.1:0-544 GCF_001515645.1 Sinocyclocheilus grahami | reverse complement strand
GTGTGATATGATACTGACTGTGAGAATCATTTATTAGATAATAATTAGATTAATTATGTGATTTCTCACCTGGAGTTCAGTGTGCTGCCATCAACCCATTTCCGTCTGCCCTCCACATCAGTGTCAGTCAGACCAATATAAAATACAGCATTACCAGACGTGTTGTGAACAAAATCCTGAGCAGATAAAACGGTTGCACATATATATGACGTATATTATAACTTCATTTACATAGATATTATCAGTGCTTGCCCCATCTTTGTACATTTTCCAAATTGTTCCTAGATTTTCTTTTACACTTTTCAGACAGTTTTGGTGTCGAAGTAACACTAGTGTCTCTCTCCTGGAGTGGACTGTGTTGTTCTCTTCATCTGTGTTTGTGTGGCCAGTATTTATGCAGACAGGAACTTCAACTCACTGCAGAAGTACACTGGATTTGTTTCCCCCATGTTTTTGAAGAAGTGTGAGTAATCTGATGATTTTCAAAGGAGGTAAACTTTACACGCACACAAAGAAAAACAAGTAGATAGAATAGAAAAAATAG
>NW_015514730.1:4846-5739 GCF_001515645.1 Sinocyclocheilus grahami | reverse complement strand
CATTTTAATCAAACTATGTTACAGACTTTTCATTAAGACCCTAAATGATCATATCAGCTTGAGGAAAATGGGCATCCAATGACCCCTTTAAATCACTTTGCGTGTCTGTAAATAAAGAATCAAAACTCTCTATTATAAAGTCTTACGAAATAAGAATCCCTTTGTTGAAACCTTAAAAATGCACAAACATGACATTTTATTAGTGTTCAAATTCGTCCCACACAATAACAGCAATGCAAGATATTTTCATAACTTGAGCAAGTGTTGGCAGCATGTTGTTTTGTGGGTTGGCATATTTAATTCAGTTTATCCAACGCTGGTCTCTTAATGTGGTAAAAAAAACGCCCCTAAACGGCACGAAAAAAACAAAACGAAAAAGGTTGGTTTCTTTACATGTCAGTCAACTAGTGGCAGTTCTTGGGCATAATAAGCTGCCAATTCAACCCAACTTTATGTTGCAAGTTAAAAAAATAAGCATTTTGGTTAGTAACCCAAAAGGTTGTAGGTTCAAACCCCAAAAGCAGTGATTGTGGCAGTAGTAAAAAAGAGGTGTAAATCACTTTGGGTGTGTCTGTGAATAAAGAATAACATGATGTAAAATCGAATCTTTCTTATAAAGCCTCACAAAAGTGCATTACGCCAATTCCAGATCGTAAGTGTCTGGTCACGGCCTGCCTCGCCACAACCGGTTTGTCCTGGTCCTCAGGTCTTCTGGATGTGTTTCTGGCAATATAATAGTGAGGTTATTGTGTATATGTACCACCCAGGCAGCTGTAATGCCATCTGTGTCACGTGCCAGAGCGACAGGGCAGCTCTGGCACGACCTCCAGCCCACATCTACCTGCCCATAAGCCGGCGCGTGGTTTCTGTGAAAATAAACAGGCAATCAGAAC
>NW_015514730.1:2098-3413 GCF_001515645.1 Sinocyclocheilus grahami | reverse complement strand
AAGGAAAACTTGAAATCGCATCATATGACCCCTTTAAGGTTCATTAGATTTTTATGTACACTAAATAGACATTAATTAAAAATAGTGCATTATTTGGCAACATAACAGCTTGAGAATGTGGACATGACGCACACTAAACATTCTGATTAGAAAACTTTTCTTCACACATCACATCTCATATTTCATAAATATAGAGTATATATAAAATTATGGATTTTCCACAACAAAAATCTAGGTAAAACTACTAGCTAAGTATCTTATCTTAAAGAATTTTGAAATGTAGTAGAAATAAATGAAGATCTAGTGAAACGCAGGTCATGGGTTCAATTCAGGGAAGGTACACTCTACCTTGACTGCATTAATGCTATGTAGGTTGCTTTGCATAAAAGCGTTTTCTAAATGCATAAATATACAGTAAATGTTTAATGTGACCTACATACTACATTCAATAAAAATCAACCACTGGGAAAAAAAGTGCCCAAAGTTGAAGTAACACCCCTATATCATGACTGAAATGAAGGATGTTCTAGGAACAAGAGAATATAAAGGACTGAGTCACTTGCTGACCTGTTTCAGTAAGATGTATGAAGCCAACTCCCCTCTGACTTCCTCTGTTTCTCTTCTGGATAAGATCCCTGCTTGGAACAGAAAGTTATGAGCGTGCATTTGCCCTGCTTTATTCCCCTGAATAACTGGAATACACACCAGGTCAAATCTATCCACTGGAAACTTTTAAAAGTGAAATATTTTAATTAGACTGGACCCTGAAACTAGCCCTCGGCATGTCCGTTTAAGTGTTTTCACTCGCCAGGAAAATCTGATGGGCTGGAGCAGACACACAGCGCTGCGCTTTTTGTTCTTGGTTGACAAACACTGCGCATTGTTCTCGAGGTCACCGGTTTGGTTTTGTGTTCACAGATTCAGCATGAATTAGCATAGTTGTGGTATGATCTGGATGTTTAACACGTCAAGCCAGCGGTAAAGACAGACTTACAGCGTTGGACAAGCTAGCGATTGATCCAAAACTGAGAAAAGTGAGAGATTGTTGGAGTGGTGGTCTAGCGGTTAAAGTATTGTGCATGTTTCAGCACATCAGTCAAGTTCTAGTCACAATTTCCCATCTTTTTCTACTATCTTATAAATAAAAAGTTACAAAAATAAAACTTCCTTGTGGAAAACACAAGCTTAAACCAGCCAAATATGGTTTGCTGGTTTAAGTGAGATCAAAATGCTATTTAGTTGAGTGAAATTTCATAATTAAGCCTTAATTCCAGCACAAGAATGAGGGATCATGACATGAGAAATACATTTTTTT
>NW_015514730.1:0-879 GCF_001515645.1 Sinocyclocheilus grahami | reverse complement strand
ACAGTTTTTCAAGCACTAATTTAACATTAAATTAAAAACAATTTTAAAAAAAATCTATTTTTGGAATGCTGGTGTTCAGGTAGTTGTCAGCTAAGTGACCAAAACCCTTAGAAGAAAAAAAAGAAACAAAAAAACTAGACCGGTCTGACCAGTGGAAAGCAGCCAGGTAGCCAGCTAGGAGCAGTAAACCACCAAAAAATGGATTTCAAAGTGTGTATTATCACATCACAACATTATTCTCTTTCCTTCACAGCATCTGTGGTACTTTCTAAATTGATGAAAATTCTGTCAGAAGATGTACTGGTTGTCAAACTCAGCTATAGATACTTGTCAAGTGATGTGCATTGAGATGTGAAGTGCATTTCTTCTTAATCTGCTCTTAAACTCATTGTTGGAAATGCTGCATGAGATGTACTTTACTAACAGGAGGTTAACGTTTCAGAGAGGCTTTTTCTTTTTCTTTTTTTTCTTAAAGATCTGCTTAATGCATCTTTGTCAGGCTCTCTCCTGGAGGGGATCAGTGGGGGGTAAATGCAGACCAGCATCCCCCTGGGGGGTAATTAGCCTTCAGTGACACCTCCAAACATTCTGCCGCCCCCCTCCAGGGCAGAGCTTCAAGGCTTCATTAAGCCTCATTGACTGGTGTCACCCTGACAGAAATGCTAAACAGATACACACGTGTATAAAGTTCATCATGAGCACATGATTCGTGATTCTTTTCAATGTGTCAGCCAGTTTGCTCAGGGTACATGCATTGTGTCAAGGCTACAAAAAAAAGCATACACGCATGCATGCATGCATACGCACCTGGGCTGCGGATTTGAAATATATATTTGAAATGTGTGTGTGTATATATATATATATATATATATATATATA
>NW_015514729.1:5455-5740 GCF_001515645.1 Sinocyclocheilus grahami | reverse complement strand
AAAAACACCAAAACATTTTTTCAAATGTGTTACACAGAATAAAGAAAGTCTGTGTAATGAATAATGACAGAATTTTCACTTGTGGTTGAACTGTCACTTTAAGACTTAATGTTTGCTACAGTTCACAAAACTAGAAGTAATTAAAAAATTATAAACATAATACAACACTAGTGCTGTCAAATGATTAATAGCGTATAGAATAAAAGTTTTTGTTTGCATAATATACAGTATGTGTGTGTATATATATTGAAAATATTTACATGTCTCTATTTATATTCATATAAT
>NW_015514729.1:2115-5440 GCF_001515645.1 Sinocyclocheilus grahami | reverse complement strand
ATTAACATTCGTTAGATTAACCTTAGTTAAGATTAATAAATGCCGAAGAAGTATTATTCAGTGTTAGTTATTGTTAACTAATGTATTCAACTAATGTTGACAAATCAAACCTTATTATAAAGTCTTAGAATTCTAGTCTTACAATATAATTTGTGCAAGTTGTTTATTTTTTATGTTTATTACAGCTTTAAATCATTCCAAACTCTATTGGAATCAATTGTGCACTGTAAAAAAAACTGTGACATTTACGGTAAAATACCGGCAGCTGTGGTTACCAGAACTTCACTGTAAAAAATATGGTAGCAATATTTTAGGTTTTACAGACTTAACTTAAATTCACAATAAAATACCGTATTTCGTTAACTGATGTAATGTTAATAAACCAACATATTGAAGTATTAATATATGTTTTGAACCATTGTAATGCACTGATAACCACCAAAAACTGGTGGTGATGATGAAGTCACACGATGAACCAAAGCTCATCACAAACAGCTTTTCTACGAGCTGAGGAGGGCAATACTTATATATAGAAGGTGCGCCATGAATGTGTCATTCACACAAACACTAAACCCCATCACAGTGACACACGATACTGAATTAATGCAATAAACATTAATTTAACAACATTAGATGTAAGATTAAACCCTAGTGTGCACAACTGATAAGAAAAACTTCAAATATGAAGTGTCATGCAGGGAATTATGGGAGTGTCAATTTACGGTTTTTCACCATAAATTATACAATGACTTCTTCTTTTTCACTTCCAAAAAACGCATTTTTTAACAGTATTTTACTGTAAAATCACAGTATTTTACTGTAAAATGACATTAAATGTAATTACATTTATTCACCGAACATAGTATGGAAACTTTCTGTTAACCAGTTAACAGGTTTTGACTGTAGCATTTTTACAGTCTTTTACTGTTAAAATCACAATCATTTTTTACAGTGAGTGTGGATTTTGTATTTGTGCATGTCTGTGTAGAGTGTTCTAAAACTCACTTTTGCATTCTATGATGGTTATAGGATGTTGCCTAAGTAGGGAGCTCTCTATTTAGGCAGCTCACTAGATCTGAAGTCAGAGTCAGAATCAGAACTCAGAAAAACCAAAGAGCTGCACATTAATCTGCCGCATGCATGAAGTCATAATTATAGTGGCTTGTTTCCTACAGAAGCTTCAATCCTGAACATCCAGGGAGACGTGAGATCATTCAGGCTTCTGAGATAAAATCAATAGATTTATTTTACCTTCTTTATTTATTTCTGATTCAGTCGGACAGAATGAAGCAGCAACAAGAGCCATAATTCTAGATTGGTCATATTACGCTCGGCTTAATTGTTCCCTGTCAATTGCATGTGCAGTATGTAAGTTTAGCCGGTTAAATAAGGTAGTTGTTCTTTGTGTTTGTCCATTATTAAGTTAATTTCAGTGCTGGACTGAATCATAGGGGGACAGAGGTCAATAACTTTGAGACAGTGAGACGTCGAACGGTAAGAGCATCGCTTTCTCTCCATTAGCATCTCACATGATGTTTATTCTGCAATCACAAGTCGACATTTCCTCCTGATCTAAGACATATTAGCGTGAGAGGAGAGTCCCTAAATCAGAAGAGGAACACTTTCCGTACTGAGCCGTTCCTCCTTCACCTCGCTAATGTCCTCTAATGGACTTTAATTCAGTTAAGCTTTAATTAGATCTTGGCTGAAGAGGAAAGCATTACGCTGCGCTGATGTTTCCTGTGTGAGTATGAAGAGAGTTTTAGTTGTCTTGAAGAAGCGTGAGTGGACGCGGCACTAATGCATCAGTGCGTCTGGGTTTGCTTTCTAAAACTCTTGTTAGAGACATATTAAAGCGTTGATACTTACTCACCTTCATGTCATTTCAAACCTTCTGTCTTTTTCTCCGTGGAACATAAAAGAAGATATTTTGAAGAATGTCTCCATGTTTTGTTTTTAATTGGGCTTCAGTGTCGTTTGGTTCCTAGCATTCTTCGAAATATTTTCTACTCAAGAAAAAAAAAGTCATGCAGATTTGAAAAAAACAAACACTTTCTGTCAGAGATGTGGTGATTTATAAATAAATAAATACATACATGCAGTACATAATATTACTATACATGTAATATAATAATATTCCATTTAGACTTTCTGAATGCTAAAATATATTAGAAATTATAGAGACACTTTACACTACAGTTTAACTATTAACTATTTAATAACTGCTGTTCTTTTGAACTGTGAATCCTGAAAAATTAAATGTATTACAGTTTCCACAAAACAATATTGTGCAGCACAACTGTTTTCAACATTGATAATAATAATAAATGTTTCTTGAGCAGCAGATCAGCATATTATACTGATTTCTGAAGATCATGTGACACTGAAGACTGGAGTAATGATGCTGAAAATACAGCTGCACATCACAGAAATACATTACAGTTTAACAGAGATTTACCTAGAAAACAGCTATTTTACATTGTGATAATATTTCATTTTTTTTATTTTATTTTTATTAAATGCAATTTTGGTGAATAGACTTCTTTCAGAAACATTAAAAAAATCTTACTGACCCTGAACTTCTGCGTGGTAGTGTACATACAGTATTAGACACATCTGTTTGTCTGGTCTTTTCTCTTTCATGTCTCGTGGCATAACAAACGTTTGTGTGTGTTTGTGTTTTGTTCTCTGAATCAGAGCGATTCGCACCTTCACCCGTCACACACCGTCATTTGTGCAGCTGCTCCGAGTGCATAGGGTCACATCAGACCCCACAGCACCCCTAAAAATACACAAACACACCGCAGAGAGATCGCCCGGGTTTGTCAGGACACTGTGAGTTTGTGGGATGGGCCGAGTCCATCTCTGACCGTCCCGGGAGACGAGCTCAGGACGAGCAGCTTCACCTCCATCGCTGACTGACACGCTTGAATCATTTATTCCAAACCTGCGACGGCTGCTCTGCATGTCACATCATGTTAGAGCTCACACTGAGCACTGCAGGCAAACACACACACACACATGTCTGGTCAGCTATCCTTATGGGGACTCTCCATAGGCGTAATGGTTTTTCTACTGTACAGACCATATATTCTATTGCCCTACACCAACCCTACCCCTAAACCTACCCCTCACAGGAAACTTTCTGCATTTTTAGATTTTTAAAAAACTTCATTCTGTGTGATTTATTAGCTTGTTTACCCGTGGGGACCTCAATTTAGGTCCCCACCATGACACGAGTCCCCATGAGTCTGTGTGTAGTCAGGCTTAAGTCACCACCAGGATATATAAACCAGTACACACACACACACACACACACACACAC
>NW_015514729.1:0-1209 GCF_001515645.1 Sinocyclocheilus grahami | reverse complement strand
GTATGTAGCTTCAGTGACACATCTAAAATGACTCCATAATGTTTTAAGCTGATGTGAATAAACGGAGGAGATGTTGACAGGTGCAGGTCTGTGCCATGCATTAAACACACACTGGGACTGAGTCTCTCTCTCTCTCTCGTCTCAGGCTGTAAATGGCTTCATTAGAGGCGGCGCTGTGGGGAATGTGTGGCATATTTATGAGGGTGAATATGGGCAGGTAGCAGCAGACGTTTGGAACCAAACGTCCATTAGAAGGATGAGAGAAGATGCTGCTCCCATGGCGATGCTGAATCTGTCGGCATGGCGACACAGGGCACATACGCCAAACAGGATTTACAATGAAAGTCAGTAACAGAGTGTTTCAAAATGATGAGAGCGAGTGTGTGAGAGCTACATCAGGATAGAGTAAAAACTGTATGTTAAAATGCTCAGAGCTGATACTGATGTCAGCGGCTGTCTCTCCGTCAGGATGATGGAATGAGAGCGGGAGCAGCAGGGGTTGCTGGGGGTCGCAGCTGCGCAGATGGCCCTGTTTTTCTCATCTAAGTTGAATGTAAAAATTTGTGACACAAAGTGCTGTGTTTCATATCGGTTTAGCTCTGACAAGACGGATAATGGCACAGTAACACACACACACCTACTGATTAATGCATGAACCATGTGCTCACCTAAAGCTGATTTACTGCGGCCACACACACACACACGCACACATGCACACACACACACACAGAATGACTGACAGACGTGTGTGTTACACACAATACAACACTGAACTCACTGCTGAACACACACACACACACACTCAGATCAATGAGGCAGTTTGTTGATTGTAATTGGTCTGAAGTTCAGGCCATGTGTAAAATGAGATTGTGTAGAGCAGATTAATCTACTGACCCATCCTCAACCACACACACACACACACACACACACACATGACCTTTGACCCTGACACACTACAGTCACCCACAAGCGACACTTGCTGACCAGAACAAGCAGTGACCCTAAAATGGCCCCGATTCACCCTAATATCACAGCACTCACACTCAGGCAGCCGTGACGCCCCACCGCTCGCCCCGAACACACATTACACACACAGACAAACTTCTGATGACCAAACAAACTCTCTCTCTCTGACACACACTGAGTCATCTAGGAATATTAGAGCAGTGGATGCGAATGAGTGTGTGTGTGTGTGTGTGTGTGTGTGTG
>NW_015514728.1:21669-23232 GCF_001515645.1 Sinocyclocheilus grahami | reverse complement strand
AAGGGTTAAACGCGCCGTCTCTCTGCCATTGGGCGGTGAGACTACCGAGAGCCAGCCATCTGCAAGGAAAGCAGCTGTCGCCTTCACGCAAGAGACGTTAGACATCAGTGAACGAAAACAGTGTGGATTCACGCCAAGACTTGTTGATCTTTTTCCATAATCAAAAAGCGGAGCTATATGTGTAAGTCTGGAGAAGAAGAACGAGCTGCTGTCTACTGGCTTTATTTAAACGGTGACGTTCGTGCGTTTTCCTCTATTTAATTGCTTAATTTCACACCACTGTCAGCAATGAGTCTTCGCAAATTAAGGTGGGTGGTTTTTGTAGACTTGTCAGTCTACCTATTGTTATATATATATATATATTTTACCGTATGCTTAGGTATTATTGAGCGTTTTGGAAATTTCTGCCAAAAACCTAATTGGAAAAGTGTGACATGGTGTGCAGATAAGCTATAAGCTTTGCCTAAATAATATTGAATTGCACTTACACATGCCATACAAATAACTACTGTTGCATTGAGGTTGTAATGTTGTGGCGTTAACACGTCTTTTTCTATGCATTTTTTTCTATGCATGATGCAGGATCAATACTAGTGGATGCCACTCCTACAACGTTTAAATTATATTTTAATGTCTTTATAATAGCACTTTGTTTCTATGTTTTGAACATGTCATCTGTTATATTCCCCGCTTTGCGTAATTAGCGTCACTTTTTCCTTCAAGTGTACAAGATGATCAGTGAAATCACATCATAAGCGCAGCTGCATTGATACATTGATGTCAGTGATGACCGCCTGATGCAATTAGTAACATTTTATCACACAAAAAAGACGTGCGATGCTCATAAAAATCCATTTTAATTAGCTTCGCAGTGTGTAATATAGGCTTAACCAAAATGTCTATCATGTCATCATGTTTTCCTCCTGGTTTGCATGTTGTTGTGGCTGCAGCTGTACGGTCGGGGTCCAGCCGACGTTACACTTAACTCTTTAGTTACAAGGTATGGAAATTCAATAACCTTTTAGTCTTTTACTGAATAGTTGATGGAGTATTTTAATCTCCTGTACAACAGCAGGGCTATTGGGAGTTCTCAAACGCCAGAGGTACTGAATGTTGATGATTAGATAGCATGTTCCTTTTAGAGGATTACAGGTAGATCGCGTGCGTTCCAACATATTTGGATTCAAATGTTTTTTTGTTATCTTTTGGGAGTTTATAGAGACTAACGGTGGTTTAAAAATTGTCCGTCAGGACAGCAGCAGGCGATTCAGCACCACGACAGTGGACAGCGACTTCTCAGGCTTTGGGATTTGTAAGGAAGTGAATTATTGGGATTAACCTAAACGATTCTGGTTCCTTAACGTTTCATTTAGCACTTCAGATTCTTTTTGTAGCCTGTTTTTAAAAATATATAATTGCATTGCCATTTACTGCTCTTAACAGTCTGTTGACAAAATCATTTCAGATGCCAACAGGACATATATAACACATTTATTTGACATGTCAGTTCTTTTAAAAAGGGTGTTTATGACTTTTCGGCGTAAATGTAATCCAGTAAATGCT
>NW_015514728.1:19051-20475 GCF_001515645.1 Sinocyclocheilus grahami | reverse complement strand
ATGCAGAGTTAAAAATATCAATAACTTTTCCCCCAAAATAAGAATGACGTTTTTTCAAATTATATATACTGTACATATCAGCTTTAATGCACTTAGCAAAATAACAAAAGCAGTGAAACGTCAAAAGTTTTTTTTAATGACAATAATAGTATTCAGAATTGATCATTTAAATGACAATCTGTAAACGGAATGAAAAAAAAGTTGAAATGCTTAATTAAATGCAAAAGCTTTCCAGAAAATCAAGTTCATAAATAAGTTACATTTTCTGTCACTATTTGGATGTAGTAAAGTGACCATAGTCAGTGACCATAATTCTAACATTAAAATCAGGATTAGGCTTAAATATCTTCAGAATCATACATATATGTGAAAATCAGCTGAGAATTGGACGACAGGAAGACAGGAATCATGCCTTTGTTGCAGTATTTCTGGTGATTAAGGGATAAAACAAGACTTCACCTTACAAATGATTGTCGAAAGCAAAAATGCTACGAAATGCACATATTTTGTAAGAAAGTGTGACATGCTAAAACAAAACAGGGCACTATTTTTCAAATCAGCACCCCAAACTAATTAATAAACACATTGGATTTCATACAGCAAATATGATGCAGTGCAGTGTAATCAGACATGTGTCATAAACAATAGCATTCCAGCAGCATTCAACATTGTGCGTCAAACGTCTTCATCTGCCAAGGAAAAAAAAAGCGCATCCTCCACATAAGCATATATCAACACTCAATTAGCTTAAGAGGGCAATGCAAAAAGTGCAGTTCAAGCCTCTGGACTCTAACCAAATTGCTGCAGTCGTGTAATCAATCACAACAGAGTGGCACTCTCGTGCTTCTCACATAATTCCAAACGTAATGTCCGTGTAAACGTTCATCGATCATAGGTGCAGGTTTGACACTTATGTGAGTCTAAAATGGTTTCTGCTTGACATCTTTGGTCTTAGATCAATAAGAACAGCATCTTGGTTGCATGGTATTGTTAGAGATGCAGTGCCTATCTGTAAACTTATTTTTTCCCTGTCTATTTTACTTGCTCTAATTCCATAATTGTGTACCTGTGCTGATATATAGTCACATGGGATTGGGAGGGACAGTTCAGTGACTGTCCTTCCTGTTACCAGGCAACAGAGAGATGACTCTATCACTTTGAAAGTGTAACCCCCTGGCTGATGTGGACCATTGTTTTGGTACACTTGCACATATATATTTGTATTCAATCAGTGGAGGATGAAGTACCTGAAAGCCGCACTTAAGTAAAAGTACAGATATCTTACCAGAAAATGACTTTGGTAGAAGTTAATGTCACCGATTAGAATATTACTCGAGTAAAATTTAGGTATTCAGGGGTGCGTTTCCCGTACAACGACATAACTCACTGATTAACCACCACAGTACGATGCATTGTTGTGGAAA
>NW_015514728.1:17491-17713 GCF_001515645.1 Sinocyclocheilus grahami | reverse complement strand
ATGTTGGTAACGACAGAACTTGCGACCATAGTTGGCTAACGATGCATTTGGGAAACGCACTCCAGAATAGTATTGAATAGTAACGAGTGAGTCACTGAATCATTCATCCAACCGATTCACTCAAAAAGCTGATTCATTCAGTAAGGAAACACTGTCCTGTATGTTGCTCAGAAACGCAAAACAGTACTGAGATCTTTGTTTGGAAGTATTTTCGTTGGCAAA
>NW_015514728.1:2854-4088 GCF_001515645.1 Sinocyclocheilus grahami | reverse complement strand
GAATAAGATCTTGACTTGATACGCCAAATACAATGAAAACTGTATAACTGTATGTTATATTGTGATAACAATAGCCTTTTTTACCACAGTGTCTTGAATACTTACTGCAACAATAAATATAGTATTTTTTTCCACTCTGGTTTTAGTCATTTCCCTCTCAACCTATTGTCATTTGGTTTTTATTATCCTTACTTTTCTGAAGACTTATCCCTGTCTTTTCTGCAACCTTTTTTTTGGTCTGAGAGACTTGAAGGCCTCAAAGAACTTCCCAATTCTAATGCAATTCAATATGTTTTAAATCCCATGAAAAATACACAATCACACACACTTGGTTTATTGTATTTTTTCTTACATATTTTGTTTGTCGGGGTCAAACTGATGTGAAACTAAAGTAAAAGTGCTACTATAGTAGATTACACATTTTGGAAACATGCATGCCTGTTTTGTTATACAACAAAGTTAAAGCTTCGATCTGTCTACAGTGTTTTGACTAGGTCAAAGGCAAATAGGTTAACCCAGGGTAAAAGGCATTTTGGATTTTTTTTCCCTCAAAACATTAAAAAGCAACAAGCACCACCACATCACTTTCCTAAACACCTGTTTGCTGAGAAATTGATCCATTATGTGCAATAAAATATAACAAAAAAACATCTAATTAGATATCATTCTTAAATTTAAGACATATATATTTTACTTAGCATATTTAAGGATTTTAATCCCTAGAAGGACCACATTTATTCTAAGAAAAAAATTTATTCTTATGACATATAAGCATGCCTGATCACTATTGCACCTGTATCTACACTACACTATAATTTAAAAGACAGAAAGGTCAACAGATCATGAAGTTAAAATGTACCCTTAAAATAACTAGGAGAGATAATCTACTCTATTTGCTGAAATTCAATATAAGGGCTTCTGAAATGTGATGACTAGAGACCAAAGAATTTGAGCATCTCAGTACAGCTGCTGTGCTTCACCAAGGTAAAATATTCAATGAAACTCATATATTCAAGGAGCTGCAGCTATGACTCAGAGGTTTCATTGAGCTCTGCTCTAAAAAGCGGATGTGTTTCAAAACACATATGAAATAAGGGGCTGGTTTTCTGTATTGCCCGCTCTTCAGACGCCATTTTCACACAGGTTACTAGTAAAGAAGACAGAAGGAGCTGCTCCAAGAGCCTCTTGATGCTGGGTGGCAAGGGTTAAACGCGCCGTCTCTCTGCCATTGGGC
>NW_015514728.1:0-1306 GCF_001515645.1 Sinocyclocheilus grahami | reverse complement strand
ATTAGCTGAAAAGAACCGGCTCGTGAAAGTCATTTGTTCGGGAATCAGATTACACTGGTGGTGCTACATGTTTTTGATACACTGAAAAGAACCGGCTCATAGGAGTCATTCGTTCGAGAACCAAAAACTGATTGCGATGTTGAAACTCATGCAAAAACTCATGCAAATCACTCAGGTATTTTTAACTGAATTAAAATATTGATTGCTTTTGAATGATTTTCGGTTCCCAACCCTATTTATCAGCCAGACTTTTAATAAAATATGTTTCTGCTAGTAAGTGGCTGGTTTAAGAATGTATTAGTTAACAGAGCACTTAACAAACATCGTAAAACATGCAGCTCATTTCTTGTTTCTCCTTTCCTCTTCAGCAGCTCAAATAAAATGAAACAACCCAGAGAACCACTGTTAACAGTAACACCGCCTGTCCCATGGCCAAATTCATAAGGTAGTCTGCACAAAAACAAAAAACAAAACAAAACAAAAAAAAATGGATAAACCCTCCGCAGGAATGAGTCAAGTTGGTTCTCACTCGACAGCCTCTCTGCCCCCAGAGCCTGTGGATATAATCCGGAGTATGTCATGCTACCGGCGTGTCAAACTGAACGTAGGGGGTCTGCCGCACGAGGTCCTGTGGAGAACCCTGGACCGACTGCCGCGCACACGACTGGGCAAGTTACGAGACTGCAAAACCCACGAATCACTCATGGACATATGCGACGACTACAACCTAGAGGACAACGAGTACTTTTTTGACCGGCACCCCGGGGCGTTCACATCTATACTGAACTTCTACCGCACTGGGAAGTTGCACATGATGGAGGAAATGTGCGCCCTGTCCTTCAGCCAGGAGCTGGACTACTGGGGGGTGGATGAGATCTACCTGGAGTCGTGTTGCCAGGCGCGGTACCATCAAAAGAAAGAGCAGATGAACGAGGAGCTCAAAAGGGAAGCTGATACTCTGAAGGACCGGGAGGGCGAAGAATTCGATAATACTTGTTGTTCAGAGAAAAGGAGGAAACTGTGGGATCTACTAGAGAAACCAGGCTCGTCTGTAGCAGCCAAGGTACAGCACTATATACAGCATCTTATCAGACTGATTAATAGGCCAAGATTCAGACATATAAACACATTTTCAGAAGGCCATCTTCTACAATATAATGCATTAGTTCAGAGACAAAAGGAGACCCCTTCTTAATTTCAGCTATTATAAATGATACATCTTAAAAAAAGAAGAAAACTCCTAATATCACTTAATTTGATGATGCAGAGTTAAAAATATCAATAACTTTTCCCCCAAAATAAGAAT
>NW_015514727.1:3694-5741 GCF_001515645.1 Sinocyclocheilus grahami | reverse complement strand
TTAAATGAATGAGAATGCGAGAAAAGAAGAAAAACACGCGCACGTGCTAACAATGTCATTTTGACTTTATTTAAATCTATTTCTACTTTTTTTGTAATTGCTATTAAATGCATGGCCAATAAAGAGTAAGGTCACAGAAAAGGAAACACAACTAAAATTGTGATCTCAGAAAGTCATATTAGAATGGAAATGATTTGTTTTAAAAAAGTAAGTCATGAGAATTACATTGTGTAGCATCAAGGATGCAACAATACTGAGAGGGAGAAATGTGCATTTTAAGAATCAATCATTAATATCCAATATTGATAGAATATTTGTCATTTAAATCAGAGGTGCCCAGCAAAGGGCAAAGGGCCGAACTTGACCGAGGGCCATGGGGCCAAAGTAAATGTTGCATATAACGATACTAAACTATATTAACTATATTTTAAATAATAATTAAACAAAATGTTATTTTTTAAATGTTACATCCTTTTTTTTAATCAAATGAACTTGTATTGTTTGTGCATTTCAAAGAAAACAAAATGTAATTAAAATGTGCAGCTGAATTTCAATAGTACGGGTAATAATGTCTTTTCTGTAAATTGCTGAATAAAAGCATTTGCCCAATTAAGTACACAAGGATTTCCATCCTGTAGAACATTTCTGTTTGGTGCAAATTAACTTAATAGCATCACTTCTAGGTTTCAATTAAATAAAAATACAAAAATCAATATTTAGTAACAGTTTGTAATGATATTCCTGCACTATAGTACCAGTCCTGCTTCTAATGTAGGCTATAAAACACATCTCATTTCTTTATTGTTGCACTGTGTCCAACTAAAACAAGTAAATCTGCTCTTTAAATGCTTTAATGAAATGCACATGACAAAACACATAAAACCAATAACCAGTAGGAATGTGCTGTTGATTTTAACGTTTTTAAAACAAGTTATAATATAGCAATAAACAGAAGTTAAGTAGTGTAGTTCCTAATGCTGTGATCATTATTGAGGAGAGGGCGGCCTCTAGTGGTGAGGTCGTGTTATAGCAGGCTCAGTTATTTGGGTTAAAAGGTGTTCCTTTACAAACAGCTGTTACTGAAACTTGTGTTTCTCGGGTATCGGTTGCAATCCATGTTCCCACCTCTTTTTTTTCTGTGCAATTCTGTGATTAGTAGACTAGTAGATTAGTAGATCTGCTAAAGCTTAATTCTGATTGGTTGCACGCTGTGATTGTAAGGCGCCTTTTGATTGGCTGAGATTGTCAAAGCGCTCGTGCAGTGAGTTGTTACTTTGTTTCTTGAACACAGAGCGTAAGCTTTGCTTTGATTATAAGTTTGTTCGGCTGCTACTTTTCATTGTACTGTCTGCATGCAGGCGTCCTTGTGTGGGGTGAGTTCTTTACTGAGTCAAAACACTGAAACGTTTTCTTGATCTGCTTTTCTTCTTTAAAAGTCACGCTTGTAGCGCTATTCTGTATTTCACTTGCCTCTTTGCTGGACAGTAGGTTTATGCATGCTAGTAAGTCATTCCGCACATTGGTTCTTGTTATGTTGCCTGTGATATGCATTGCTTGGTTTGACCCAATAACTATCGTGCGCATTGACGAAGACTTAATGATCTTCTCCTCCTGATTGAGAAGTGTGCTGGACCAATCAAGACCTTCTGCGGTCTCACCTTCATCAGTGCTGATTGTTGCTGGAGCTTTGATTTGTTTTGGGGATTGGACTGAGGTGCTTTTTGCTCAGTGAAGCTGATCTGATCTTCATACAGTCTCGTATATTTCAGGAGCCCAATGGAGCTGGAGGGTCAGTGGTGGAAAGGAGAACTTGCAGAGGACATCTATCAGGCCCTGCGTTACAAAGTTTGTGTTCCTGTTATTGTGTTGTTATTTGGTGCCACCGACCTTGTGTTATGATGTCATGCATGCAGGCACAATGAGCCTTGCACAAATCGATTATTACGTAATTGTCATAGTCATATTTGGAATTGTCTATTTGTTTTTTGCATACATGGGCAACTTTACCGAATTCATGTAAATGCAACTTGAATGGATGCATATGCAA
>NW_015514727.1:1794-2686 GCF_001515645.1 Sinocyclocheilus grahami | reverse complement strand
CTACTTCTTAGAGGTCTCTTTACAAGGTGCAGAGTTTAATTCAGATGCAGTGCATTTTCACCTGTTGAATGTTGGTGTGAGTGTATAAGAACTGCATGATATACAGAATAAGAATGTTTTTGTTCTTTTGCATGAAAAAGTAAATAAATAAATTTTCCTTTCTCCGTCAAGACCATGCATTTCTGCGATTCGTCCCGTCCCTGGTTGCTGCGGCGTGTGTGGCCTCCTCACGGGTAATCTTGCATTTGTGTCCGACCTGGCCTCCGTGCCTCCAGTGTCTGTCAGCGTACACCTGGGAGCAGCTGCTGCCCTGCGTGGAGAGACTTCTAATGTGAGTTTCACCCAGAGTTGTTATCCTTAAGGAAAGCCATACAAATGGAATGCATGTAAATACAGTTTGAATGCATGCATGTACAACTTTACTGAATACATGTAAATGCAGCTTGAATAGATGCATATACAACTTTACTGAATGCATTCAATTTGCATTTACAGTACATGCATTCAATAAAGTTGCATAAGCATTAATTCAAGTTGTATTCAGTAAAATTGTATATGCATGCATTCAAGTTGCATTTACTTGCATACAGTAAAGCTGTAAATGCATGCATTTAAGTTGTATTTCCATCTTTACTGAATGCATGTAAGTGCAATTTTATTGATGCATATGTATACAAACTCTTCAGAATGCATGTGAATGCAACTTGAATTGATGCATATGCAACTTTACTGCATGCATTTCAGCATTTTTTGTTACTTGAAATAAAATGAACATTAACTAACTTTCAGCTAGTTGCAAAGGCATCATTTCTCATTTTCATTCAGTTTCACTTTAAGTAATGTGTTTTAGTTGAATGGTAGTTTGACGCTACAAACATCGCCCCTGATATCC
>NW_015514727.1:0-1335 GCF_001515645.1 Sinocyclocheilus grahami | reverse complement strand
GGGGAGAGTTTGTAATCATGTGTGCAATTGTGGGATTGCAAACACCATAAAGCAAGCACACTGCTCTTAAATGTTACTTGAATCAAACCACTTCAGCTGCTGAGTTTTGAATCCTTTTTAATTTACGTGATTAGGGTGAAAGCTAGATGATTTAAATCACTGTAACGTTCATGAGGTGTGGGGTAATCTGAAATGTGCAATATTCTAATGCTGTTGTGCATTACCCACTGAATGCTGCCTTGTGGTGTTTCATTTGTTGTGAGAAGTTTACTCAAGTATTATTTACGGCCATCTTTCATAAATGAAGACATCATGGGAGTTCAAAGTAACGTTGTATAAGAAATGAATGTGGTTTTTACTAACACAAGCAAGTGTTATTTTGCTCTACCTCATTGAATGCAGACTATCGTTGTCTCATAACCTTACAAATGCACTTTGGTACAGTGTTTGTTTGTAAATATAAAATAATAATAAAAATGCAGCTAGTTTTGGGTTTGGGTGTTGAAATTGTTGGTTTGTAGCCGTTGGAACATGTTCATGATTAAAATTCACCCTTCTCAGATTCACACTAACATCCACATATGAAGCTGTTTATTTGTATAATTAATTCTACTTCACCCGCCTAGTACACTGTATTGTATTTTTTTATTTTTAGCATTACTATTATTATTACAAAGTACAAAAAGTTTTAAAAACAAGCTGAGACGGGCATTCTCGTTAATTTAATTGATAATGAATACATATAGAGCGAAAGAGAAAAAAATACACACATTTACATGTTATATAATTATATTATTTATATGTTTCAGGTTATGTACAATGATGATGGGACTTTTAATTTGGATTTTTGTGCTTGCAACGTTCACAAAAAAAAGGTTACAACTCATGAACATAGTCAATGTTATAAATTGCTGCAGATAATCAGACTGTGATAATTGATCAATTTGAATATATCCATGTCAGAGGAAATTATTCATCTAGAGCAAGTGATTGCAAGTGTCATTGCCACTCAAAATATGTTACAAAAAACACAAACCAAGCCCCAGACAACATAAAGAGGAACCAAAATCATAGTTTTGTGGTTAATCTAATGAATCAGTCTCTGACAACAAATGTAATCATTTTTCTTGTTCTCAAATTGTGCCATGATTACTAGACTTTTATTTTGAAGAATTTCCGAGCTTTGGCTGTGTGAAGTTATTCCAGCATTTTCCCCGATTAGATAAAACCTCAGTCGTCAGATTTGACAAAATACAGTTTTTAAAATTGATTGATTATTAATTGTGTGTGTTTCGTTCTAACCCCGCCGCAGCAGCTCCGTTGCTAATTATTATT
>NW_015514726.1:4110-5743 GCF_001515645.1 Sinocyclocheilus grahami | reverse complement strand
TCCCTTTAACTTTGTTTCAATACAGACATTTGGTCGGCTGGCTGTGTACTGGCCGAGCTGCTACTTGGACAGCCGATTTTTCCTGGTGACAGTGGCGTAGATCAGCTTGTTGAAATCATCAAGGTAATCGTGTATGTGTGTTTTCATAAATAATCTTAAAATTTTGATTGCTTCAACTCTTGTTATTGCTGACGTGTCTCATAATGCACTTTTCTAGAGTTTGAGCAATGTGAAATGCAGTTATATACATTTTTTTCTGTGGAGCTCTCCTAGTTTACAGCCGAATCCTCAAAGCACTTCAAAAAAAAAAAAAAAAGTCTTCATATAAGTTAAGCCTTGTTCAGACCAAGAATATCTATAAACTAGTGTCGTTCTCATCATCAAAAACGAAAATTAAAAAACTCTTTCATTAATGTAATTACAACAAAATTGAATTAAAACGAAAATGTAAATGTTACCTTGAGAGTTAAAGTACAAAAATTACTAAGAAGTACAAAAACTGAAGAAAATAAAAAAATCTAAATATTAATAAATACTATAACAGTATATTGATAATAATAAAATAACACTGCTATAAAGATAAACTATATTACCATCCATACCAATGGCCAATAATGTTTATTCTGAGCGTGTACTTCAGTTATGTTCTGTGAACGTAATTGCAGCGCACTTTCAAGTTGGAAGTTTTTGAATGGTTGTCAGTTTTACATTTTTACAAATTTGCTCTGAAAGTGACTCCAGCTGTGTTGTTTCTCTGTATTGTTATAGTTGCGGTGTGGACTATATATTTTAATTGCAATAGAATAATAGAACTTGTTTTCTCCAGGTGCTGGGAACTCCTACACGAGAGCAGATCCGGGAGATGAACCCAAATTACACTGAATTCAAGTTTCCACAGATAAAGGCACACCCGTGGACGAAGGTTAGCATGAGTGTTTCCACTTTCATCCTTCTCTTTTCTCCTTACTTTAATTCTAGACTGTGATTCTGGTCTATATAACCTTCTTATTTTACATGTTATGTTATGAGTCTGTCTTAAAGAGTATTTTCTACCAACACAATTGTACTTTAATTTCACCCCCGTGACTTGTTTAAAACAAAGAGTACAAATCTATATCAAAAAATAATTTTTTTTGTGTGCAGTCAAAAGTTAAAATTATTATACAGAAGTTTGTATACAGCATTCAAAAGTCCTGTGTTGTTGTCCATGTGTTAGGTTTTCCGGCCCCGGACCCCTCCGGAGGCGATAGCTCTGTGTTCCCGGTTGTTGGAGTACACTCCTACGTCCCGATTCACTCCTCTGGAGGCCTGCGCTCACACTTTCTTCGACGAGCTCCGTGAGCCCAACCTCAAGCTCCCGAATGGAAGAGAGCGGCCTGTGCTGTTTAATTTCACTACACAGGGTATGCTGCACACAAATGCACAAACGATGATGATTGATTGAATCTTTTTGAGGTATTGTAACAAGTATTAACTCATTTTAATAGCAAATATACACCACTATTCACATATTTGGAGTTTGTAATATTTGTTATGTTTTTGAAAGTCTCTTAGGCTCAGAGATAATTTGATCAAAGATGTGGTAAAATATTATTACAATTTAAAATAACTGTTTTCCATTTGAATATATTTT
>NW_015514726.1:2639-2926 GCF_001515645.1 Sinocyclocheilus grahami | reverse complement strand
GTGTAATACGTCACTGAACTCTACAGATGATGACACACGTGATATTGTGTCATTTTTTGTGATCGAGTGTGTGTGTTTGTGTGTGGGAGAGAGAGAGAGAGTGTGCATGCTGTACATCTTTGTCTATAAATACCGTATGCTGATTAGTGAGCTAAAAGAAACAAGCACAAAATGAAGAAAAAAAGATAATCAGGACCTTAAAACGGAACATGTGAACAGGTTTCTGCACCGCAAATTCCAGCCTTAAAGGGGGTCCTATTATGCTCTTTTACAAAGTCTTGATTTTG
>NW_015514726.1:0-1004 GCF_001515645.1 Sinocyclocheilus grahami | reverse complement strand
TTTTTTTTTTTTTTTTTAATGACCAATTATATGATATTGTATGAAGGTGCTCCATTATGTTGTGCTATTAAAATGCGTTTAATGTATGCTTGGCAAAGGGAACTTATGAATTTCATCATCTGAGCTCTTGTTAAGGACAGTTCACTGTCATAGCAGGGAAAATAGATTGAACAGTTTTTTCTTTTTTATATTTTTTAACTTCGAGTTTCAGAAGGACTTTCTCTTAATCCTCTTGTTGGAGGAATTTATTTTAGGTTCTTTTAATTGATATGGAAAATCTCTTATATTTACAGGGGTTTTTTAATCATTTTATTTTTTTTATGATTATGTATAATATGTGAGAATACGGTGTCATGTATCTACAGTGTTAAGTCATTATTTTGCAATAATATATTTTTGATTTGTGTTTGGGGTTTTGTAAAATACCTTCAGCAGCACTTAAAGGCAGTGACGTCATGTAGCGCTACAACCTTTTTCATAAGCTTTATTAAAAAATGTTTTTGAGTACATTCTTGCACGTAAGTCAGTGCTGTTAGCAGTCACGTTGCTTCACGATTTACTCAGCATGTCAAGTATCACATTTCTCAGTGACTCATATTTGAGACAAATATGAGATGAAAGGGAAAATGGAGAAATATACAAAAGTGAACTGTTGGTAGCCATAAGAGTTAATCAGCAGGCACCAAAACTGAATAAATAAACAAACCTGATACATAGCTATTATTTTTTGTTTTATTGTATTATTATTTTCTCTGTACATGACAGTATGTTGACCGTCATACTGATATGTGTTCTGTCCCTTGTGTGCTCTGGTTCAGAGAAGTCACCTGATACTGTACTGCATTGAATAAAGTGTAGCTTAGCCTCACTCCATCACACTGCTTCTTCTCTTTTTATTGCTGAATGTCTTTTTTCCCCCTTCACACCTTCACTCTCTCTAGATACAGTTGGGGGACAGCAGAGTCAAGTCAAGTCACCTTTATTTATATAGCGCTTTTAACGAT
>NW_015514725.1:4719-5743 GCF_001515645.1 Sinocyclocheilus grahami | reverse complement strand
GTCCCCCCCCCCCCCCCCCCCATTCTGCTATAAAGAAAACCTCTATGTTTGTTGCATTTACAGACAAATCTGTATGAATTAGCTATATCATCGACAAAATCTATATTTTATCACACCGGAAATGTCACAGAGCTATATATAGAGTATTATAGTATCTGATTGTATTGCCAAACTTCAATTTCACTCGTGCCATGTGGATGAAAATGTGAATTGTCAATAGAAACCAATATTGATAACAATGTCACTTTAAACAAATGCTGCACTCACCTCAGAGTTTCTGACTTTGAAACTTGATTTCTTTAACTGTGACATCATATCAAAGTTGGAAACGACTTTATATTGAAACATCCGAAATGGCAGCGGCTTCAGCCGTTTAAGCTACAGTTGCACGCTTTCTTTGAGATGTGTTTTTGTGTTACTGTGCTGTTGCAAGAAGTGAATTTGTGTGATTTATAGTCCATAAACAGCTCAGAATAGACTCTCGGTTGTCATTTGGTAATTACGGCAATTCTGATGTGACGTGAACGCAGCATTAGATTGAGTTGTTATAAAGCATTATAGATTGAATAGCATCCAGAAATCTGAACTCTATGCAGTGCGACTAATCTATTAGCCAAATCACAAAATGAGACTTGTGATGCAAAATTAACCCGACATTGTTTGCAAAATTATGTTTTGACCATAGAAAAGTAGATCAGAAAGTGTATTTTTGAGAGTATTATGCATGTGAAATTGGGAAATCATATATTCATTGCATTATTTATTTTTGTAGCGATATAGGCTATTTTATACAGTCTTTTTTTTAGCAGAAATACCAATAACTGCATATATACATATATATAAACACAAATATATACAGTAGATATACATATATATGTATATATAACTTCAATCTCACTGGTAAGAACGTATATACAGTAGTTTATGAAGATATTACAGATTATTTTATGTTTAAACATGGGAAAACCTCTCATAAGATATGAATGCTGCTGCTAGTGTATGAATAGATATGGATTGTGCGTGT
>NW_015514725.1:0-504 GCF_001515645.1 Sinocyclocheilus grahami | reverse complement strand
GACTTAAGTTGTTCTGAACACTCAACAACATGCTTAAAAATAAACGAACTAAATAGTGTTTTTGCAGCAATGCAATAGAAAACCATCTTTGGTTCCCTTAAAGCACCTTTCAGTACCAGTTCTTAACCATTTTTTTCCTTAGTGTGAAGAACATTTTAATAATCTAAAGAATTTTTACCCACTGTAAACAACTTTTCGTGGAATGGAAAGGTTCCATGGACGTTAAATGTTCTTCATAGAACCATCAATGCCAATAAAGAACCTTTATTTTTAGGAGTGCAGAGAAAAGAGTTTGCACGAAAACTTTCCAGTGACGAGGTTTGCTTCTGAATTTACAGACGACTGGGTGCAGGAGTGGGTGAAAAGTTCATCATGGAACCATCAATGGCAATAAAGCAACTTTATTTTAAGAATGCAGTAGACGCATGACAAATTAAATGTCTTAAAATCAGTTCAAAATATCAAACAGGTCTAAAATTCAGTCTGAAGATTTAAAAAAAAAAA
>NW_015514724.1:4659-5744 GCF_001515645.1 Sinocyclocheilus grahami | reverse complement strand
TATATATATATATAAAACTCTTATAATACATATAAATAAATATAAGATATAAAGTTGTGAAAAAAAATGTATGTCTTGCAATTCCGACTTATTTCCTCAGAATATAAGAGAAAAGATAAAACAAAAAAATATATAATAACCAAAAAATATTTAGTTTAATGTCTTACAATTCTGACTTTTTTTCTCAGAATCTCAGAATTCAGACTTTGATTTTTTTTGCAATCTGAAATATGAGATATAAACTGAGAATTGCGAGTGGGAAAAAAATTGCAAAAAAGGACATAAGATAGTCACAATTAAATTAATATATATTTTAAGCTTCCATAAGAACTAAATGTTTCTGTTGATTCAAACCTCAATAATTCCAGTGAATAATTCACTGAATACAAAACTGAAGTCCCTTTACTTGAGGACATCTCTCATAAAAGTTCACTGAGAATCTCACGCTGCCTTCAAGTTCTGTTAGCGTCGTACTTATGAATTTGTGAGTCATAATCAAATGAATTTAGCTCTAAAAATAAGTATTGAGCAATGTGAAATCTGACTGACGAACACGTGAAGTTTTTTTAGTGCCAGCGCCGGTACAATCAAATGAAGAGCAAATGACGCACATTAGATGTGCAATCGAGGCTTTGTGTGTATTTAATCATTGTCACGCTGCCTTCAGAGTAATGAAGTGAAGCATCTAATGGAAATCTTGGCTGTTGTGCTTCACGTACGATATTCAAAACAAACAAAATCTGATTCTTCAGCAGATGCACAACTCAGAAAGTCAGGGCTCGGAGAATCCCAGATAATAATGACATAACGGCGTGAAGATATTATAAACATTAACGTCGTGATTTTCTGTAAAGCTGCTTTAAAAACAACTTGTGTTGCGAAAAGCGCTGAACATATCACACAGGATAACAGCTATTTTAATGCTTTTGCATAAAACAAGTTCGGTTTGCATTATAAAAAGATGCTTTGAAACGGTGTTGTGAAAAGTGCTAGGCTATATAAATAAAGTTGACTTGCTATTTTCTATTAATGTGAATTTTTCGAATCATTGAAAATATCTTATGGGATAACATGGCATAAAAAGT
>NW_015514724.1:0-811 GCF_001515645.1 Sinocyclocheilus grahami | reverse complement strand
AATAGAATAAAATTAAATAAAATTAAAATACAATTATTTGTAAGTTTCACATAAACCACGATATTCATTCATTTTCTTTTTTTTGACTTATTTCTTATCAAGACTGTTAGAGATCTTTTCCCCCAAAATTTGATTAAAAATAGCCTTTTTTATTCATAAGTTACTGTCAAACCATATCCATTTACAATTTTTTGTCTTTCCTTGAAATATTATTTGACAAGACTGACAATTTTTTTTATACAAAGCTGGATTAAAAACAGCTGTTTTCATGTGTGAACTGCTATCTGAACAAGCATCAGGTCACGTGTCAGTAGCGTACTATTGTTGGAAGCATGCATTGTAATGATTTTATGCCCTTTGTTCCACATGCAGTAAACAGCATAACATGTGCAGTACACAGTACACTAGTGATCCGCTCTGAACACAACCCGAGCGCTCAACTGAACATCTACAGACCTGCACAAACACAAGCGTCGAAGGATTTCATGTAATGATGCAAACCTTGGGCCCTCATAACATCAACCCACATAAACAACCCACAATCCCTCAGCGCAGTAATTAAACAGCGCAAACACATTCTGTCTGGTTACAGGACACCATATTTTGAGCAGATTGCACAGACACTATTGGAAGAGAACTGAACTGGACGATGACTTCACTGAATCATCAATGAACTGACTTCAGCTGAAAAACGACTCTGTTATTGTCTTCCTGCATTATCAGCACACCTTGTTCCCGTTTGACTCCGTAAAGCTGCTTGGACACGATCTGTATTGTATAAAGCGCTATAGAAATAAAGGTGACTTGACTT
>NW_015514723.1:4144-5745 GCF_001515645.1 Sinocyclocheilus grahami | reverse complement strand
AATATCTGTCAGACCCCTGCTCTTCAGGCCTGCTCGGTTGGCTCACGTTCTGCAGAACCCAAAAGAGCAATCTGCTCAGTCAAATGTTCACCAGAACCCCTGCCTGGCTTCCAGAACAGGCATACTACTTGAATTTTCCATTGCCTTTGTCAGCCTGTGATGTCATAATGCATTGATGTCATTAGTACAGGAAACAGATTCTGTTCGTATTCAGAACCAGTTAATTTTTTTCAGAATAGCAAAATCCATTAACCATTCCATTAATGTTTACATGAATCTCCAACGTGAAATGTGGACTGATTCCCAAAGAAATGATTCTTATGAGCCAGCTCTTTTTAGTGAATTAAAAACATACAGCAAAGCCAGTGTTTTCCAATTGCCGAAATAATATATATATATTTTTTATTAGCCACCATAGCTGGTCCTTCAAGAATTTACAATATAGTCTGAATTTCAAATATCATTATGAAACGATTTTTTTTAGTGACTCAAAACATACACAGCATGACCAGTGTAATTTTAATACTGAATGAATGATCAGATTATTTTTACTGAATCAAAAACGTAACGCCTGGTCAGTGTTATTGTAATCATTAACAAATGATTTTTAAGAGATGGTTATTTTTAGTGAATTAAAAACATACACCATGACCAGTGTAATTTGATTTCCAAACAACTGATTCCTATGAGCCAGCTCTTTTGTGGTCAGATTCCCACACTAATTATTTTTATAGCCATATTTTAGTGACTTAAGAATATTTAGTGATGTGACTTGAATACTATTTGAATCTGTTTTTGGTGTTATGGAGTCTGCCTTGAACTGGTTCAGATCTTATTTTTCTAATCACAGTCATTTTGTTTTTATGGATGGCCACATACCAGAGGTTGATCCGGGTAGTACTGGTGTCCTCCAGGGCTCAATTCTTGGTCCTTTGCTTGGTCCCCTATATTTTTCCATTCAGTCAACTATTAAGATCTCTTAATTACCATTTTTATGCTGATGACACCCAGATTTATATCCATTCAAAACCAGGTCAAGATATGTAGACTTATCCCATCTTTCTGATTGTATTTCAGAGATTAAGAAATAGATGTCTAACAATTTTCTGTGCTTGAATAGTTCTAAAACTGAACTCATGCTTCTCAGCTCTCCCCATCAGCTGCACAATGCTGGTTCTTTAGCTCTGTCTGATGGTGTTGGGCTGGAGCTAAAAAGTCAATTAAAATATCTTGGAGTCATTTTTGATGCCAGCCTGTCATTTGAGCCTTTTGTGCAGAGCTTTGTTAAAACCTTGTTCTTCCATCTCAAAAATATTGCACGTCTGTGACCTAAGCTGTCTTTTTCCATTGCTGAAAGGATAATTAACTATTTTGTCTTCTCACGTTTAGACTACTGTAATGCCCTTCTCATTGGAGAGTCTAAATCCTGTATCAACAAACTTCAGTACCCGCTGCTAGAATTTTGTCAGGGGCTAGGGTTGTTGACCACATAACCCTTGTTTTGGCATTGTTGCATTGGCTTCCGGTAAGAATTCGCAAATAATTTTAAAATCCTTATGTTAACATACAAGATACTGCATGGTCTGGCTCCTCAGTACTTG
>NW_015514723.1:3168-3834 GCF_001515645.1 Sinocyclocheilus grahami | reverse complement strand
CCCAAATTGTGGATTTCTTAAAATATTTTACTTCAGGATTGCTTTTACTTGATTCATTTAGTTTTTAGTATCTTGTTCAATTATTTAGTCTTATTCCAGGGTTTTTTGTGTGTGTTGCTTTGTATTTTGTGTTTTAATTTTCATTATTGTGCTTGCTAGTGTTGTAAAGTGCTTTGAGAAAGTAATTTTTAAAGGCGCTATACAAAATAAATGTATTATTATTATTATTACAGTGTAGTCTAAATTTGAATTCTAAATATAAGCCAATGTGAGTTTTATGAGCCAATTATTTTTAGTGAATCAAAAACATACAGAGCAATGACATTACCTGATCCCTGAAATAAGAATTTTTATTTTTAGTGAATAGAAAATATACAGTGTTATCTTCTTGTGTTCTTATTAGTCTGTGAATCAAAAACGTACAGTGCAACTAGTGATCTCTACAGTTGGCAACAGACTTCTGAGGGCACTAATACTATATACTAAGAATTGAATTTCTTTTTTGCAAACATATATTCCTCAAAAGTTCTAAAATATCATTAATAGAACCCCTTAATGAATAAGAATGGAATAAGATAAGAAACTTTATTGTCATTATAATAATACAACGACATTTGTTTAGTTGCTCTCAGAGACCAGCAGGATTGAAGAAATATAAGAATACAC
>NW_015514723.1:869-1364 GCF_001515645.1 Sinocyclocheilus grahami | reverse complement strand
CTTTCTTTATCTTGGAGCGTCTTCGAAGGTTTTAGTTCATTCTTCTGTATCTGTGTATTTGCACTTCATGCTTTTCTTCCTTCCTTTTTCCTTTCTCTTGCTCTCTCTCTCTGACTCGTTCTGTGTCTCCTGGGCTAGAAATGAATGCCGAGCAGGCAGAGGCTGCTGGTGCGACAGTAGCCAAGGCTGGCGTCATCGTATTCTCCAGTCAATTACCTTCTAATGATGTTTGAATGTGAATTGCTTTCCGTGTCCCTGAGCCTTTGCTGAAAGACTCTCTTTAGTAGGCACAGTGTTAGAAATGAAGTCAAAGTATTTTTACAAGTGTAGAATGGGTTCCTGACTCATTGAAGACCTGGACAGCTGTATTAAAAAGAGTGCAGAACTGTTGTTTGGCTCGTAAATTTGCGTACTGCTTACAGAAACTGCACTCTATACTTTTTTTTTTAATTAAAGGCACAATATGTAATTTTCGCCGCTAGAGGACGCGTATTC
>NW_015514723.1:0-297 GCF_001515645.1 Sinocyclocheilus grahami | reverse complement strand
ATTTTAAACTGTCATTCTTCAAAGTCAAATCCAGGTGGGTTTCTTGTGGCCAATCTCCTTTAATAACTCATATTAAAAACCTCATCCCGTCCAGAAGCACACAGTGCTCAGTCATGCTTACTCATTCCCCTCTTGTAGAAGGCATTGCTGAAAAGTTCTGGTCCATTAACCTGGCTAAACATCTTGGCTTAGAATGCAGATCAGCTCAGCGTGCTCACCTCATCTTGTGGCCTGACCCTCTCCCTCCTTCTCCACATAACCCCACATGCCACCACATCCATGGAGCTTATGGTCTCT
>NW_015514722.1:3311-5745 GCF_001515645.1 Sinocyclocheilus grahami | reverse complement strand
ATTTCTACCTGAAACTATATTTTAAAGCTTAGCATAACTAGAAAGCGTGAGCGGGGAGTGTGTGGAGTTACAGAGAAACCAGACGAACGGACAAACATGCTCTTTTCTGAACTGCAAATGTGAGTTGGTTTATGATCGCAGCTCGACCCTGATCCGTACCGTTATAAATGAACTCGGAGAGCTTGATGCCGAGACTCTGCTTGATCTTCCGAACCTCTCGGTCCATCGTGAAGGTCTCGATGTCCAGATGAGCGTGAAGCAGGATGGTTCCTCCAGGGGTTTCGTAGATACCTGATGGGTAAAGAAAATGAAAAAATCAACGGTTCAGCCCTGACCAAAAAAAAAAAAAAAGGTTAGATTTTACCATCACAAAACTGATTAACACAAGAGGAGTAGACAATGTCTAGTAAAAATAAGAACAGCGTTAAAAGAGTTTTCTGTGCTGATTTCAATGGGAACAATCCCATTAATTCCGAATGATGGTTGTCATGACGACGGGTGTTGACGGGCACATTGACAGCTGCCACATGAATGATAACAGAAGAGGAAAATGTCCTATAGAGATCCCTATTAGAATTTGGCTGAAAATATTAGAATCAGTAATTGAGCCCATTGCCCTCTATGGCAGTGAGGTGTGGGGTCCACTGACAAATCCCAATCAAGATTTCACCAAATGGGAAAAACATCCGATTGAGACCCTGCATGCAGAACTCTGTAAAAATATACTACACGTGCACCGGCACACAACAAATAACGCATGCAGGGCAGAATTAGGCAAATATCCTCTAATCATAAAGATACAAAAAAGGGCAATTAAATTCTGGAAACATCTGAAGCTCAGTGACCCCCAATCATATCATTATAAAGCCCTGCAAGACCGAGAGATGAGCAAAGAAAGCAAGCCCCTCCCTCAGCTGATCCAGAGCTTCAGTCCTGATGCTTCACTAACATCTACTGCTGCTCTGCATCACAGCATCAGAATCAGTCAGATTACTGCACAGATCAAACAGAGCTACATCACTCACTGGCAAACCCAAACACAACAGCAGAGTAAAGTGCAATGCTATCTGGCCCTAAAGAGAGAGTACAGTACGGCAGAGTATCTGTACACAGTGTCAGATAAGAAACTGAGAAGCACGTTGACCAGATACAGACTCAGCGGACACAAGCTGATGATAGAGACGGGCAGACACAGAAAAACATGGCTGCCACCGGAGCAGAGACTGTGTTCACACTGTGATCTGAATCAGATGGAAACAGCTGATCAACACTCATTGGCTCAGCCAATCAGAATCAAGCACCGGAACTATCTGTTTTATAAAGCTATTTTAGCCATTTCTACCTGAAACTATATTTTAAAGCTTAGCATAACTAGAAAGTGTGAGCGGGGAGTGTGTGGAGTTACAGAGAAACCAGACGAACGGACAAACATGCTCTTTTCTGAACTGCAAATGTGAGTTGGTTTATGATCGCAGCTCGACCCTGATCCGTACCGTTATAAATGAACTCGGAGAGCTTGATGCCGAGACTCTGCTTGATCTTCCGAACCTCTCGGTCCATCGTGAAGGTCTCGATGTCCAGATGAGCGTGAAGCAGGATGGTTCCTCCAGGGGTTTCGTAGATACCTGATGGGTAAAGAAAATGAAAAAATCAACGGTTCAGCCCTGACCAAAAAAAAAAAAAAAGGTTAGATTTTACCATCACAAAACTGATTAACACAAGAGGAGTAGACAATGTCTAGTAAAAATAAGAACAGCGTTAAAAGAGTTTTCTGTGCTGATTTCAATGGGAACAATCCCATTAATTCCGAATGATGGTTGTCATGACGACGGGTGTTGACGGGCACATTGACAGCTGCCACATGAATGATAACAGAAGAGGAAAGCATCAGGATCCGCTGCTCAGCTTCACTCTACCCTGTGATTTACAGCGTCTGCGTCCGTCACACAGAAATGACGCTTCGCTCGGCTGTCTGAAGGGTCACAGGTGATGATGAACGGACACCTGAAGGTCCAGCGGCCGCTTATTCTGCAGAGCTCAGAGCTGACAGACGGGAATGAAGTCTTTACACAAACACACACGATTATGATTGACTGTCCATTCTATAGGCCAGAAAATGACCAGCATACACACCATTTAGATTAAAAACCAGGATATGCTTTTCAATGGACAAATCAACCAAAATGTGATTCTTAAATTATTATCAATGTGTTTGATGTACTATGGCGTAACATATCACTAAATATCAATAATAAAAAAATAATTTGAATGAGTGAGTGAGTGTGTTAGAGAGAATGTGTGTGTGTGAGTGTGTCTGTGTGTGTGTGAGTGTGTGTGTGTGTGTGTGTGAGTGAGTGTGTGTGTGTGAGAGAGTGTGTGTGTGTGCGTGTGTGAGTGTGTCTGTGTGTGTGAGTGTGTCTGTGTGTGTGTGTGT
>NW_015514722.1:0-1057 GCF_001515645.1 Sinocyclocheilus grahami | reverse complement strand
TCTCTCTCTCACACACACACACACACACACACACAGACACAGACATCTGATTTAAAGAGTTTAAAACCTCAAGCCTGAGGCTGCGACACAGCGGCATTCACCAAAACTATTACAAACATTTGTGTCCATTGATAAAAAAATAAATAAATTAAACATATTAGATAAAAAACTTAAACTAAACAAAAATTTCAAATGCTGCATTGGCAGCTAACTGAAAAAAGTTGAAAAAGTTGAAGCACTAAAATATAAGAATAGATTAAAACTAAACTAAACTAACTAAAATAGATGAAACCTAAATAATAATATTATAAAAAAAAGCAATTTTATTAAATTAAAATTAAAAATGAAATAAAAGCTCATTCAAAATATTAATAAAACCAATAATAGCATATAAGTAATAATAAAAGAACACTGGTCCCATTAACATCATGATTTTAACTATTTCACTACATGATGTTTCTTCAAAACTTAATTTCTAACTATTAGCACATTTTTATCAAAACAAAGAAATGAAAGCTAAATATCCTGACTTCATAAAATGTCAACACTTTTATTATGGTCTTCTATAATTACAGAAGTGTATCTTTATAGCCTTTAATTTCTAATAAAAACATACTGACCATGTCATGACCTACCGTATTACAGTTTTACAAATACTTAGAATTTTTATTTTTACTTTTAATTTTAATTTTTAATAGTTAAAATCATGATGTAATCATATGTTAATGAAGGACCAGTGTTGTTTTAGTAATATTTATAAATTCTATTATGGTTTTTATTTAATGTTTGAATTAGCGTTTGTTTTTATATTTTTACGTTTCGTTTTATTTTTAGTTTTCTTTTTTGTGATTTTTGCTTTTGTCTTTTTTATTAATTAGGGTTCATCTATTTTAGGGTTAAAATTATACATCACTCAGATTTTTTAATGTTCTTGAACATTGAGTCTCTTCTGCTCACCAGGGCTGCATTTACTTGCCCAAATAAAATGTGAAATATTATTAGAATGTAAAGCAACTGTTTTCTGTGTGAATCTCTGTTAAACTGTAATGTATTTCTG
>NW_015514721.1:3595-5746 GCF_001515645.1 Sinocyclocheilus grahami | reverse complement strand
TTTTTTTTTTTTTTTTTTTAAACAATCTGTTTCGCCTAAATTTTGAAAGAAAAATATTTCAGTTTCAAGATATATTTTGAGTATAACCATGGATGCAAAATACAGAATATAGATCAGTTTTCTGTGAAATGCAAAGATATTTTGTTGGTAACAAAACAGTTTCAGTTCCCACTGACTTTATGGTCAAAACATATAATGGAATACAATAGGAACCGAAACTGCTTGGTTACCAACATTCTAAAAAATGGTTACCAACATTCTTAAACATTCTCCTATATCTACTTGGCGACATCAGTAGTGAGTAAACGGTGACATTTTTTCATTTTTAGGTGGAGTATCCCTTTAATGGTATACTGTGTTTGCAGAGAGATTTTGGTGACTCTTACTAATTGTGGTGAAGACGTTGGTAAAGCAGAAGTAGTCCACAGCGTTGAAAGAAAGGAGATGGTAGAGGAATTGTTCCTTCTCATCATCACAGCGCAGGAAAGCGTAGCGCTTATAGAGTTTCCTTCAAACAAATACAAACACATTAAGCCATACAGTACAAATCTAAACACAAAAGCTTTAAAGGAAACAGTTGAAAGTTAAGTGCATAAGCAAAGAACCTGAAAAAAATTTGTTCAAATGCATTTCAGGTCAGAAGAGGACACCACAAAGCATTCTTTACTGAGGATGAGCCACTTTACGGTTCAAGGCCCATTAATAATTTTAAAAAATCTTCATTTTTAATGATGACTTATTCTTTGCTCTGCTACATCTCTTGCATTTTAACTGTCTGATATCCGAGTGATCCGTCTACAGTACATCTGATTTATAACACTGCCCTCTATGTCACTACAAAGAACTACTCAATAGGTCTTACTTGGTGAGCTCATGGTCAGACAGCAGCTGCTTCAGGTGCCTGGACAACAGTTTCTTCTCCATGGAGAGACGCACCCATGCCCTGGCCTTCCCAACGTCTGTCTTGATCTCACTGATGTTCTGGATGTGCCTAAAGAATGACATACAGCGAATTACGGTCACGAGATATTGATAACAGGACTTCAAGTTCCACTAGAATTAAGTCAATGAGTTTCAGACTAAAATAAAGACTAAAAGAGTTGTCAGAAGCTTAATGGTGGTGACGATGAAGTCATGTGACTGTGGTGTAGTTCATATATAGTCTACTTTTAGCGTTGACTGTATTTAGGCTTCAAAATTCATAAAAGTTGTGTACATTTTTGAAGATTATCATGATGAACAAAACTTGTTAGAATCATAAACGTTTGTTGGGTGATGCTAACTTTATCACCTGCCAAGCAGATCTTAAGCCATAGTACAAATCTTTTCAAAAAGCTGCGTGATTTGAGATTCATTTTAACTCCATGAAATTCACTGAATATAGTCAATTTTTAGTATATTGTTATATATGAAATAAACTCAAAATCCTAACCCTAAATAAAATTAGTATTCAGGTGCATTCACATTAGCAAAATTTCAGAGAATTTGAGAGAAAGTTATCTATTGTCAATAGTAAATTGATATATGAAGCACAACTCATACAGAAGTCACTTTCAATCCAAGCACCATTCTGTTGGTCAGTGTGGCAAATATGCATGACCAACTTAAACCAGTTGCGAAAGCTGCCTGGGGAAATCTTTTTCTTTCTCATGGAATTCCCTATTGCATGTTTTCCAATTGAAAATACTGTATTTCTTCCAAGAAGTTTGCCTAATGACAGTAAATGTGATTGCACTCTATAAGAATCAAAAGAGCTCTTGCTGAGATACGGCCGTATCCTGTCGTGCACAGGTTCAATGAACCCACTGCGTGCTTTCAGTGCAGTGGGAATTTGCCAGCGCTCTCAGGAGCCGTTTAGAAGAGAAAATGGGGGCAGGAGAAATGGTTCACAGACTCCCTGGAGCATCAGCCAGCCTGCTGTCATCGCTCGCAGCCACTATCATGCATGCCACGTCCAGACGCATTCTCTTCCACTCCATCTCTGGTACTCAACAAAGTCTGACCTTCCATTACATAAATGTATTATAGCGTTTAGTGCTGCCCTCCAGACTCTACAAACCTCAGATTTACAGACTGCTGAAGCCACATTTGAATGTGTAGACCTGCAGCCATAATATTAATGTACTAAACAATGCCATTGTCATGCTATAT
>NW_015514721.1:1825-2590 GCF_001515645.1 Sinocyclocheilus grahami | reverse complement strand
TCATGAAATATCTTGATTCTCACCTTTATAGATTATGTTGATCTACAGTGGGCAATGGTCAAAATAACCTAATAATGTAGTCTATTAACTATGCATAAAAAAACTGCTGTTTACTTAATTAACAGATATGGGTGTCATGCCATAACATATTTTTCTTATGACTGAGTTTATATTTAATGTGAATTTAACAATGAAAGTTAATGTGAATAAAAACATTGCAAGTTAGGCTACTAATCATAACACCTGCACTGTACAGAAAGAGAGCAAAGAACATTTACATTATCAAAGGACATTTTCACTGACAGTCTAGTTCAAGCACTCTCAAAAACTCCCATTAAAATCACTGAAGCTGTTTACACTATGAAATTAATATCTTACAGATTCGTACACACATTTGCATTTTGTTGTGTCTCACGAGAGAATTCGCCAGAAAGAGGAATTCAGTGAGCGAGCGAGTGAAGAAAACACTGGCATTTTAGCGATGACTCATCTGAGCACCTCTGATTGGTCATTGCATTCATAAGCTCAACAGCATCGTGTATGATTGGTTATAATGCGCAGTCCTGAAAAAACACGTCTGTCTCTGACTCAGCGTCAGCCAGCGCAGAATTTAGCAGCTGATGATATGACGCGCTGAACGTTCTAATCACGCCGGTGTGATTGTATTAAATATAGAAAATATTAATTGGCTATTTTTTGTCTTTTGGAAACTGCATTCAAAATCCACTTGGCTCAAAAATCAATCACTTTGAATGGGCATGACGC
>NW_015514721.1:0-431 GCF_001515645.1 Sinocyclocheilus grahami | reverse complement strand
ATTGACACTTAAGACTGGTTTTGTGGTCCAGGGTCACATATGATAAGCAAACATAATATTTAAGACTAAAACCACTTATACCATACAGCCAGAACCAAAAACTGAGAGTACAAATGAAGGCATCAGCACTTCTCTGTGTAGTGTGATTGTTTTGCTCTACACTATAATGGTTTAATTCTCACCTCATGTCCTGGATCAAAGAGACTTTGAGAGGTGGCATTGCACAGCCAGCATCTGACTTCCGTCTCTCTGTGTCATGAATGATACCTGAGAAACAAAACAGGGAAAATATGCTGAAAAATCAAACCTATTCAGCATGTTTTCAATGAAAGCCAGCTTCATAAGCACTATACAGGCTCTGATCCAAACCCTAGAGAGCTGCCTACCTAGAAAAGATTTTTGGCATCTGATGTGGAGGCTGTTCCAAACAG
>NW_015514720.1:5015-5747 GCF_001515645.1 Sinocyclocheilus grahami | reverse complement strand
GTGCTTTATGGGTAGCTCTAGACTTCCATTAGAAGTGCATTACTGTAAAAGCAGATATTAACGGACAGTTCGTGTGATGGGAGTCATAATGAACCGAGAGCATTGCTTTAAGACAGTAGTTTAGATATTTAAACCGCTGCAAATGATCTGCCATGTGTTTGATAGTTTGCTTTTGCTTTGGTTTGTGTTTGCGATGTGAGCTTGTGAAACTCAAACCTGTTGTTCTGTGTTGAGAGTCCAGAAAAGCCCAATAGAGTAGGGTTTTTGTGTGTGTGTGTGTGTGTTGGTTTGAGGTGATTTACCATAAAATGATCTGAAAAGATGAATGTTGTCATGTACTTCCAGTATGCGGACAGACTTTCTTTAGTCGACTAATAAATGAACTGAGTGTGTATGTTGGATATGTGTGTTGTCTGTAACCTCCTGTGACTTCTATCCGTTTAAATGCATCTCAGCCAGACTTCACTGGCTCCGTATGAGAGTTGTAAGGTGTTTAAGCATAGATTTTAGTAATGCTGGACTAAAGAGGTTGTGTTTGAGTTCCTGAGAGCCGTTTTAGCGGAGCAGGACGCCATCAGACGGGTTTTGCGGTACAGTAACACATCTGGAGTGATACCTGTGTGCTGTTGCTTTAAGCATGATGTTTTTCAAACTGATTGAGTTCCAGACATCTGCCATGTTTCTGACTGTAGATCCATAGAGTTTCCCATCTCGCATCATCTTTTTACCTTT
>NW_015514720.1:3196-4041 GCF_001515645.1 Sinocyclocheilus grahami | reverse complement strand
TATTTTCAGTAAAATAACACATTTGTACATAAATCAAATTTTATGAAAAATTGATCAAAATGTAGTGACTTTATGCTTAAAGCAAGTAAAAATATCTGCTAATGGGGTCAGAAAAATCAACTTGAGTCAAAGGGAAAACAAGTTTATTTTACTTCATTTGTAGATATTATAAACTCACTTCATTTTGAACAGACTTAATTCAGATTTAATATCTCAAGTCATTTAAAAATCTCAAGTCATTTCTCTTCTGAAGTAAATGTATGTTTATTTAAGAAAACAAGACAAAAATGCTATGCAAAAATATTTTTTTTGCAATTTTTTTTGCAGTGTAAATAGATTCAGTATTGAGTTCATGTTGACTTTATTGGCTTAATCACTGTTTGACTTGATTTGAATGAGAATCTCACCTCTGATTCAGCCAGTGTTGGTGTTTCTCCCGTGTGACTGATTCATGAGCCGCTGCAGTGTGTTTGGTAACTCATGGCGGTGTGTTGGCAGGATGGGGTGGAGGGCGAGATGAACGGAGTGCCTGAGAGGAGCTCGAAGGAGCCGAGTCCCATCCCGTCTCCGAGCGCAGACAGACGGGGCAGAGGCAGTCAGTCGGCCACACTGCCGGCGAAGGGTCAGGAGACGGCGTCTGCGCAGCTGGAGGGACTCCTGCACCGCAAACACGAGTGGGAGGGACACAACAAGAAAGCCTCCAGCAGGTATGATGATCACTGTCCACAATTCACATTCAAATCTAGATGATTATAGATGACTAAAACTGAAACCCATACGAATATTTTCACTGCTTAAAATAAACGGTAACACTTTACAATAAGGTTCATTAGTTAACTACATTA
>NW_015514720.1:0-1607 GCF_001515645.1 Sinocyclocheilus grahami | reverse complement strand
GAGAAAATCCCATGGTAGACATCTCCGGGATCACGGCTGAATTTATGCAGGAGCATCTGGATTGGTTTCTTGATGAAAATGCCACACAGATCCAGGTGTGCTAATGTGTGTGTGTCTCGTCAGATCCTGGCATAACGTGTACTGCGTCATCAACAACCACGAGATGGGCTTCTACAAAGACAACAAGAGCGCGGCGCAGGGCGTCCCGTACCACAGCGAGATCCCCATCAGCCTGAAGGATGCCGTCTGCGAGGTGGCCGTCGACTACAAGAAGAAGAAGCACGTCTTCAAGCTCAGGTGAGCAGCAGATCCCAGCTGCAGTCATGTGATTGCTGTTTAATGATGTTGTTCTGCTGTGACTGAAGCTGCTGTTTCTCCTCACAGAGTTACTGATGGAAACGAGTTTCTCTTCCAAGCCAAAGATGATGTAAGTCTGCTTTTATCATCAGAAATGAGCAAACATTTGCAGTTCATGCTTCACTTGGTTCACATGGTTCAAGCTTTGAAACCTTCATATGAGAAAACAGACTGAAAAGAATCCATTAACTTTACATTATTCGATTTTATAATCAAATATGTAATTAATCTGCACTTTGCAGCAACTGATCTTAGAGAGATAGATAGACAGACAGACGGAATGATAAACTGTGCTTTTGTTTTAAATTGTGGATTATTTACTGCTAATTTTTTTATTTTTTTTATTATTGTTTTATTTGCAACAGTCATAATTGTTCAGCTAAATATTGTTAACTAAAACTATTAAGAATAGTTTTTGGTGATTTAATAAATCTGAAATAAAAATATTAAACAAACAACATTAAAAAAGCACTAACTGAAATAAGTTTAAGTTCTAAAATTAATAAAACTAAAACTGAAGTAATTGATAGTAAATAGAATAAATGAAATCAAAATAAAGCTATATAGAAATATAAAACAAATAAAATGGCAGTCACATTATAAAATTGCTGAAAGTTAAACTAAATAAATAGAATTCATTAAAAAGAACAATAAAAGTATATAGAAATGTATTTTTTAAAGATGTCAAAATCACATTCCAAAATTACTAAAAGATCAACTGAAATAAATTAATAAGGTGAATAGAACAAAGTAAAGCTATAGAAATACTTTGAAAAATCACATTCCAAAATTACTGAAAATTAAACTAAAATATTGTAAACATAAAAAGTCACTCAACATATAAATAACCCTTAGAATAACACTCAGATCGTTATTCAGTTTAGTTGAATAACAATTAATTCAATTGAAGTATTTGACAAAAATTATTTTTATATGGCTTGAGAAAAAAGTACTCGATAAAGATGGTCCAGAAAATCAATCTATCTTTTACAAGAAAATTCAATTTCAGTTGTTCTACTTTAAAATTTCAACTTTAATTTAATGTTACTTGCCATGTCTTTGTAATTTTTTAAGAAATTTTTTACACACTTTTCCCCCAATGTATATGGGATTAATATCAATAAGTAAATTCCTGATGCCTGCAGCATTGTATGACACAAATATCCACTCATAAAAATCAAGATTCCAAAAGGGGTTTTTGCAGCAATGCCATAGAACAGTGGTTCCCAATCCTGGTCCTGGAGAACCCC
>NW_015514719.1:4286-5748 GCF_001515645.1 Sinocyclocheilus grahami | reverse complement strand
TTGACATACAGAATAAAATCAGATATCAGGATATTTCAGATAAACTAAGACATGCACTTTTATTTACTGCTGTTCTCTTTTGGAAAAATGCAATTCATTTTAAATTAATTTTAAAATCTAGGTGGAGAGACAGCGCTTTCCCTCATCTGTTTATAAATATACCTTTTTTATGTTGGTAAAAAAAAAACTCATCATCTGTAAAGTGCTTCATTAATAACCTGTCATGTATACCATTATATTTATTTATAAATCCATATGTATTTATAAATCCTGTTTTAACACAGGAAGTCTCAAGTATTAGTGCAGAATGCATTCACTCATTTTGGTTGAGTTAATTGATTCAGTCGCAGTTCTGTCTTCTCATATCCAAACAAAAGAGAGGGAAAATATAAATTCTGCACATTTTGCAAATGCTTCTATTCAAGTTTGACATGTCATATATTTATTCATTCCTTGTTCCTGAACAGAATTTGCTTATGCAGGAACTTCTTATCATATAATCTAATGCTTACATCCTGATCGCACGATCACAGATTAAACAGGGATCTTTAACTCTGTGGTTGGGTACATTTCAACTGTTTTGTTTGCAATATGTCACGTGTTTTGTAAAAATAACATGGATAATTTGATCTAAGAATTACAGAATTTGAGGTCTGAGATTTTGTCTAGATGCAATATTTAAATAGTGATTTAAGTAATAATCACCAGTTTTATTTATATTAATAAAACATAAAACACTCCAAATACTTTTGCTGCTTGTTTAGTTTAATTTTAAAGTTTTAGGCCTCTGGTTATCTTAAGGCGCCCCTGTAGTTGCCACAGCATAAACGAAACCGCAGGAAATTGAAGTGAACAAAGGACCGAGTTCTTACTGACGCAATCTGGATCTTCATTAAAAGTAAAGTCCATCCACTCTTTCCTAATGTTGGCTAACATATTTGACCATGATTAACATGTTGCTTGCTAGTATGATTAAAATGTTGCTAGCAAGTTTTTAAACACTATAGTATTCATAGGTGGTGTTCCGTCAGAAACTGAGCTATAAGTTTGCATGAAACACACTGACATCTTCAACAGGCAGCCTAATAACAATATCATGAATGCTCAGCATTTCTTACATTAGTCTCTGCGTGAACAAATAATGGCTTAAACATAGTATTCTCACTTAACAATTAGCTAATTTTTTAGAAGCTGTCAATATGTTTTATAAAAAAAATTTGTGTGTGTCTAGGTTATGTCCGTATTGTGTCCACACTGGAAAACAAAAACAATTTAAGTTGGTTGCAAACAATTTATATTATCTACATAAAAAAAATAAAATAAATAAAAATAAAATAAAAAAAATATATATATGTTAAAAGTTAGTCAACTAGCCTAAATTTGTTTATTCAAATGTAGCTAAAATAAATTGATTGCAACCACTTACCAAAAAAAAAAAAAATATATATATATATATTGTAAA
>NW_015514719.1:0-340 GCF_001515645.1 Sinocyclocheilus grahami | reverse complement strand
CACACACACACACACACACACAGACATATATATATATATATATATTGTTATATTTTGCTATAATGTGATCATTTAGTGTAATGCATTCTTTTGATTCCTAATACTGTCTTATTTTGCAACAAATACATTTTTGAGAATTAAATATCTTAAGTGATGTCATAACGGAACTTTTGTAAGTGAATTATTTTCTCTGATGTATCTACATCTGTTGTGCTTTTTCATCTTGTATTTTTAGATTTGTAGCATTTATTTTACTGTTTTTTACCTGCTACACGATTGTCAAATCGGTTCAGTTTTTTCCGAGTGAAATCCGTCACATGATGTAAAGCCCCCTTATTTT
>NW_015514718.1:2663-5758 GCF_001515645.1 Sinocyclocheilus grahami | reverse complement strand
TTTTTTAATCATAAATTGTTCACTTATAACGTAAGATTTTTACATTAAACATAATTTAGAAATAAATGGCCATTTTCTACCCTGTTTTTGACCCTCTGGTTTCAACACTGTTTTTAGGGGCAATCCTGTAAGACCGTTTTCCACAGAGCAGTTTCAGTATTGAACTGTTGGTCATACTGAATTCTGTTCTAACAGCAATACACCACTCTAGGCTGTTCACGATAGGTTTCACTGACTGCCGAAAACTCAATATATTGCTTGCTTCACCACTTCTGCATCTTGACATCATCACACTGTTTTCTTATTGGTTGAAACAACATAGGCCTTTTTCACGCTTCAGGGTTTCCGAATATGGAAGAACTTCCAGTGTGAACAACAATGGCTGAATCAACGTAGAGGTGACAATGTAGCATCCCTCATTACTCTAATAATAAGCAACGGCAACCGTATTTGAGTTTTCATGCATTTCCAAGCAATGAACATGAAAGAAAGAAGTGGGTGCATGCTATTCAACATGTAAAAGGTCTGGCTTTTATGGTCCTCAGATGTAGCACATTTGTTTGTATTCTGTGAACTACTCCTAAACCCAATCCTAAACCCACCCTCACTACAGAGCCTACTAGGGTCACAGAATTTGGTGCAACACCAGCACTTTTTGCTGACTCTGATTACAGTGCTGGCACCACTCGTAAGCATCTCAGAAAAGGGACTCTTTCGTCCTGATTTATTTAGAACTGGAGAGAAACTTCGCGAGAGTCCGTTTACGAACCGGTTAGAGCTCATTACGGATTTAACACCTGTCCTGTCCTTTCCTCCGATGACATTCAAGATGACAACATCATTCCTGAGGTAACATCTGGAGCAGGCCAAGACTATGCAGTCACTCCTCTTCCAGGTATGTTTATGCATTACAACAACAACAACAACAACATTAAGTATGAAGCACATTTCCCCATAAGCTTTATTGCATATATTAATATAAAAATATTATGATTATTTTTTACTTCATTTAAGTCCTTCATTTTAATCCATTTAGACACAAATTATTATTATTTATAAATATACATATTTTATACATATGCTATGTTTTGATGGTAAAGTAATTTCAGGTTGTATCACTGCACAGTGAATTTGGACTAATTATCTCTGACTCATCCTTGGATCTTTGCCCATATGGATGAGCGGACAGCAAGTAAATTCCACCATGCCTGAGAAGTTTGGGCAGTTTTGTCCAGAGGTTAGAGTCATCACTGACTGCATAGAAATAAGGTGCCAGAATCCATCTTTACTCACACTCCAGTCATATAAAAATGCCATACCTTCAAGGAGCTGATTGGTATTGCTCCATGTGGAGCAGTTACCTTTGTGTCCAGCTTGTACACAGGTTCCATCTCTGATCAAGTGCCATAGCTCGTCTTCCAATTCTTGTTGAGAGAGCCATCAGAAGAGTGAAGGCGTTTCATATCTAGGATACCACAGTACCTTTGACCTTGTCTGAACCAACTGTGGACTAACTGTTGCTTGAAGAGCAACTTTCAGTGGCCACTTGATGTTAAAAGTCACAAAGTGGTATCATAGCCATTAAATATGAATGAGTAGATTTTCTGTAATATAATGTATTAGATCTATATATGTTGTATTTATGGTATTCTATATTTTTATTTTGTGCAGTTTAATATGTAAATAGTAAAAACACAGTGTAATAGAATCCTTGGATGCTCTCCCGAGCGCAAACACAAATATGCATTGGAGCTTTGCCTGATCTGTCTCGCCAATATCCTACTTTTGCAGCCTCAACTGAGGGTGCTCTTGCTTTCATTTGAGGGTGCTTAGAACCCTGTAGCACGCTAGTAGAACAAGAACTGCCCCCCTCCGGGTGAATAGACATGCACATGTTTACAGAAGTGTTGACACGGAAAAAAAGCAGCATGTATGTGAAACAATGATGGTGAAAAGCGTGCATGAGGCTTTGCACACACTTGCTGTGTGTGATGAGATTCACAATGAGATCACTTTGGATTTCAGTCACACAAATGGTGCATTTACTGATGCATTTTCATGTCAGCACATTATTAAAAACAAATGAGATATATAAGAATAAGAGGCATATTCACCAGAGTCAAAGTCATCACGTCCTGCTGTTGTCATAATAGCTGTAACATACAGTGCCCGGTTGCATGAAAGCCCTTAAGCTAAGAAATCCCTTAGTTATAAGGTTAAGGGTGCCCTTAGTGAAACTTGGGTTGCAAGAAAAAACCTAAGGTCAACTTAAGGAACCTTAAGCCTGACATGAATTATTCTCCCTTAAGCGTTGTTACAAGTTCCTTAGTAACCATTTCACCTTAATAAATTTAAGGGGCCAAAACAGCTCCCTTAAGTAATTTTAAAGGTCCCCTGAAGTGCCTTGAAACACGCAGCGTTATTCTATGTGGTGACGTAATTTCACCTGAAATAGGAAGACAGGGCGGGACATATCGAGCAGCCCCGCCCCCTTTTTAAATTAGCCAATAGCGTTTTTTTTATATCTGCACGGGTCACTCAGAGCCGTTGAGCTCGGTTAAGCCGCATTTAACAGCCACAGTCTAATAGATTACCCCTTAGATTCAATATGAAACTCTTAGTAAAACAAAATGGTGATCATAATCATGCTGAGGCTGTGTAGTTTTAAAAGTGTTTAATATATGCCGACTCGCGCATATGATCCGCTCTGTGCGATCGCGTCTCTGGTCCGGGGCCAAAGTCAGACTGAGCGCTGCGGCAGTTCGCGTGACACATCGTGAAACCAGACCTCATTTGCCCCAATCGAAAGCATATTTACACTGTCTGAATTGTTCCCTATCGCCTACATTGTGCACTACGTGCCATTCACTGTACAGGAAATGCTACACTGTGAACAAATGCCCGATCTCAGCCGCAGCTTCAGCATCTATAGTGTAGGAGGCGGTCGCTTCGGCTTCTAGAGAGCGTTTGATTGGTCAGAAGATTTGATGAGAAGATGAAATACGATGTGACGTCAAAAAAATCATCGAGCCGTTTTGGCGGAAATGACGAACTAAAAGCTTTGAATGCTTATATCTTCTAAATGCTAATTTTGT
>NW_015514718.1:1900-2653 GCF_001515645.1 Sinocyclocheilus grahami | reverse complement strand
AACACCCAAAAAACTTAAATTTTGATTTCATGGGGACTTTAAACTCAAACGCAATGGCTGATTTTATGTTAACTGAGAGAAGGAAGTAGCCTACCAAGACAAGGTTTGGTTTACGTTTTTTGTTTTCTTTGATCTTGGTATTCTCCATAACGCAAATATATTAGTACAACTGTGGTTGTATCTAAAGTGAGGTTTGTGGTTTATGTTCTGTTTATTGTTAGATGTAGTAACTATATTACTACATTGCCGTATGTTGCCAGAAACTACCGTGAAACACTTGGTAAGGGTGAGAGTTAAGACGTTTGTTGCGATGCTCTTAAAGAAATCCCTTGCCTCAGGGATTTTTTCCCCATCAGGGATAGCCATAGGTCAAATTACTTAAGGGCTTTCATGCAACCGGATTTTGAACTGTGATACTGATGCAGTGAAATGATCAATCTTTACTCTATTACAGCAGTATCTGGACATTTAGTGTCTATGATACTTTTGAGTCCAGATTTGGTTTTAACTAAATGTCAGTAACGTGAAAAACTGACATTTAATGAACAAACTGTCTTTACATCAAACTGCCTAGACTGTGATGTAAAAGCACCATTAGTTAAAACACTCATGCAGTGTAGGTCAAGATGACTGAATTAAACACATGTACCGTAATATTTGCTGCTCATGGAGCTGGCGAGACTATGACATGTACTCACCATACATACACAACATGTGTTTGTGTGAGAGAAACAAGTGACCCGTTCTGACAGG
>NW_015514718.1:0-400 GCF_001515645.1 Sinocyclocheilus grahami | reverse complement strand
CACAGTCATCATGACAAACGCTCGAGACACAAGAGACAAAGACTTCCCCAGATGACAACAGGACACTTGCACTATACTTTAACAATAGTGATCAACCCTCACTAGTCTCAACCTTTCTCTCACTAGATCTTTAACCAGTGAAAGATTCTGCCTGGGCGGCTGTGAGATCCTACACCACCTTCATGGAAATTACAAGAAATGCACAAAAGCATGTGACGTCTGAGCATATATGGGCTACAGAGCGGATGGATTGTGGTAGTTTAATTCTATTAATGTTTAATTAATAATTTAATCCTAACTATAAATTCTAACTCTTTTAGTAGCTATAATTGTGTGTCCTTGTTTGTACTCGTGCTAGATAAAGTTAGTAAACACCCATCCGCTGACAGCCGCTCCATCC
>NW_015514717.1:4695-5750 GCF_001515645.1 Sinocyclocheilus grahami | reverse complement strand
CGATGAAGAAACAAACTCATCAACATTTTGGATGGTCTGAGTGTGAGTGAATTTTCAGCAGAATTTACTTTTTGGTGAACTATTCCTTTAATGAGTTGTAAATTATTAAATATTTATAAAATCACTGAGAATTGTTACAAACTTAATACATAAGTATGCAATAATTGACTAAAAACATAATTAAGGATACAGTTCTGTCTAAATAATTAAAACATAAAAACTAAAATAAGCTGTGTTAAATACAGTACAAGTAAATTTAGCAACAAATTATGTATATCATAAATTATAATGAATGGTACGAAAAATTGGAAAACATTAAATATATTCTTTTTGAGATTTACTTTTTAGGTTACATTTAAACGTATTATTAAATTAATTTGGTATATTGGTATATTGCTTTTTGTTTATTGTTTTTAGTTGACATTTAAATATATAAATATACCAACACCCTAGTTTCCCTATAATTTTTAGACTAGTGACTAGCCTGCTGTCTTCTCTAGGTGCAGGATATTGGGGTTCTGGTAGAGAGATTTAAAGCTAACACTCACACATGTGTGGAATGCATTCAGGACCCATAAAAAATTAAAGGAAACCATTCGAGAGCTCTATAAATGCTACGTTCAGCCATCAGATGTGGTAAGATCAATTCATTTAGGTCATTATTCGTGCTGTTTTGACTTCCAGTGACTGGAGCTTGTGTGTTGTGTGACTGTAGGTAGAGAAAGTGGCAGTGGACACAGATATCCAGAGGGAAAACCACAGACAGAGGTTACATTATGAGAAGATTATCACGACACTGAAGAACCAGCTCACCAGGGACACAAACGTCTTCCAGGCCAACAATACAAAGCTCATGAAGGTGAGAGAAACAAAAAATAACAGTGTGCAGTTAATGAAGAAATTAGTATCTTCAATCTAAATCAGTTAAACTGACCTGGCAATTGAATATGTGCAGTGTGGTGAAGTGTAGGACTTATACTGCAGCTTATCACTTTCCTCTGGTTTAGTACTTATGATTTAAAGGGATAGTTCACCCAAAAATGAAAATTACCCTA
>NW_015514717.1:0-787 GCF_001515645.1 Sinocyclocheilus grahami | reverse complement strand
TGTTGGGGTGCCTCCAGGACCAGGGTTGGGAACCACTGCTATAATTGAATCAAACTCTCTTTAGATGGAGCAGCATTACAGTGAACCAATCAAACCACTCTAATCACAGATGCTTTTGAATACTGGCTGTTGGACAGGAGTTCTCAGTTTCTTTCTTTGTTTTTCTTTTATATCGTGATTAATAGCTTATAAATAGCTAATAATAATTGTATTTAATAATAGCAAACAACATTTGCACAAAATTCCTGAATTAACACTAATTTGACACTATTTTGAATATTTGGAAAACGTGTCTTGTGCTTCAGTATGTTTCATATGTTAACTGGCGTGTTTCAGCTACCGACAGGCCCAAGCAGCTGTTTTATGGGTGCTGCCAAAACTGCATAAGCTCAAGATTCCTACCAAGCGACCTGAGGATTACTTTGCAGAGATGGCGAAGACCGATCAGCACATGCAGAAGGTGAGAAAATGACATGACGACCAGGCTTTATAGAAAGCTTTTTGTCCAGTACACAGTGGACGTAGGAGTGCCAGTAACCTCCATCTCATAGACAAGCTAAAGACATGAAAATATATGCTATCGTTCAAATGTTTGGGGTCAGAAATACACTACCGGTCAAAAGTTTGGGATCAGAACGATTTTGAAAAAAAATAGTTTTCACAGAAATGTTAAGCAGTTTTCAACATGAATAATAATGAGATGTTTCTTGAGCATCAATCAGCATATTCAAATTATTTCTGAAGGATCATATGACACTGAAGACTCGAGTAATGATGCTGAAAATTC
>NW_015514716.1:4725-5751 GCF_001515645.1 Sinocyclocheilus grahami | reverse complement strand
GTGTGTGTGTGTGTGTGTGTGTGTGTGTGAGTTGATCAATAAAAGCACAAACGAGCTGATCGGCCAGAATGCATGAGCTGAGAAAAAACTAGAGGATGCAATAAGTACAGGAAGACAAACCATATTGATTAGCGAAAACAATTGCACAAAAATTACACTTGCTTATGGATAGGTAAATGGTCGCCTGTCACGATTTAATGATTTAATGATAGTGCAATTGAGTGGCTCTGAAAAGCTGCCCTTTGACCTCATGCCTTGACCCCGACTGACCCCTGAGTCTGTGTTGTCAGAGATCATTAGTCAAACACATACACACATACACACTGGCCAACTCACACAAAGATCACTTGTCAGAGCATTTCATTTATCTAATTATCAGCCAATCAGAAAACAGGCTGTGCCGCGTTTTTTGAAGATGTGAAAGAGCCTCACACCCATGCATCAGCACACTTACACACACTCTCTGCTCTGTTTGACTTGTGTTTTCAAAGACACAATCAACTACATCCCAAGCTTAACACTGTTTTCCTTAACACTGTATTTTCATTTTCCTCATATTTAGGTTGTTGTTAAATCAACCTAAATTTAACAGTTTTTTTTTTGTTCTGATGTTGGTTTTTTTATAGTTTGGGAGACTCAGAAGGTTGTTTCTTTACTCTGTATAAATCTAGATTCAAACGAGTCAGTAGTTGTTATACAGTAAAAGTATAGAGCTATAAAATGAATATGCATAGCAGTTCAGATCAATTGATCTTGGGAAAATGTTATGGGAAACCTTTGAGTTCAATTTGAGACTGATTCTAGAAATCTGATCACATTTAAGACATTTTATAGATTTTTAATAACTTTAGAGAAGGCATAGGAGATAACTGCTATCTTTTTTTTGTTTTGTTTCTTTTGTTTTGCATCTGAGAAGCATAAATGAAAGTACATTTTTGCAATTAATTTTTTAATTTAATTATTTAATTTTTGTTTTTTGTACTGTTTGTATGTTTGTATATGTAATGTGTATTTTTTATTTTATTT
>NW_015514716.1:0-864 GCF_001515645.1 Sinocyclocheilus grahami | reverse complement strand
TTGGAGGTGGGCTCATGTTTTAGAGGGAATTCCCTTCACTCATTATAATGAATGAATCCCACCAGCTTTGTGTTCATGGGTGTGTTTATGAGTGTGTGTAATTATACGTGCACAGTGTGTTTTAATTCTAATAAAGTTGTAATGATATGATTGCATGCATGTTTGAGCAAAAGTGGGAAAAAGCATTTTACATCTTGCACTTCTGTTTTTTTGTTTCCACCACAGAATAAAAAAAAGTAACATTATATTTTCCAAAATTCTGACTTTTTTCTCACAATTCCAAGGTTATATCTAACAATTTGAATTCTTCTTCTGCAGAATTGCAAATTGCAATTTAAAGAAAAAAGTCAATATTTATGAGATGATTATAACTTATCTCATAATTCAGAGTTTGTTTTGCAATTCTTAGAATTCTGAGAATGTCCAAATTGTGAGATAAAAAGTTGCAATTTGTTTTTTAATCCCATTGCAGAAACAAGCTTTCATAATTTTTATAGATTTTTATGCTTTCATTTGTTTTATTTTTTTCTTTATATGTATTTTTTTTTCTCCGTTGTAAAAAAAATTACAGTTGTTATTCACTCAGAAAAAAAATTGGGGAAAAAAATATAAAATGTTCTATCATTATGTATGTTACTTTATCATTTTTGACCAGAAATAATGATTAGCTGAAGGCATTTTCCCACAAAATTTAATCATCAGGGTCTAGGGTTTGTCCAAATCACTAACCCTAAATATGATCACTAATAAAAGGGCTGCTTGTCTTAGCAAGCTTCACTAATAAAGCAGTGTGAATGCTCGAGCGGTGTGACTGAAAGCGTCTCCCCAGGGCAGGGAGTTTTTATACACCTCCTTAAACAGGAA
>NW_015514715.1:5233-5753 GCF_001515645.1 Sinocyclocheilus grahami | reverse complement strand
TCAATTGTTCGCCACAAGACTAGTAATGTGCACTAAAAAGTAAGTGTAGGGTCATTTTTGATTTCATGACGACTAATAATTGTCAATACCATTGGCAAAACTAACACATATTGTATACTGCCATATAGATATTTAAAAAAAAATTTAAGATTTTTTTGTACATCCATTTTTTTCAAGACAATCGTTATTTCAAGCTTATTATTTCAAGCTTTGAAATTTGTTTAATCCAAGTCTTCTAAAAAGACACATTCACTGTATATGATGAACAGATTTTAATATAGGTTTTTTTTACATCCATATAAATATTGGTCAATTACCATTACAAAAATCTCAATCTTAAACATTTGCTCATTCTGTGTATTTGTGTCTTTAAAATAGGGTAACTTTGTTGCAAAAGCTTACAGCACAAGGAAGCTTGATTTCAAACTGAATTGAATTTGCAAAAAAAAAGACAAGTACACATTCAGAAATAAAGTTATAAAACAAATGACCTCAATTCTGTTGAGGTATCCGAAATATG
>NW_015514715.1:1625-4037 GCF_001515645.1 Sinocyclocheilus grahami | reverse complement strand
TTTTTTATCTCAGTCCACATATATAACCAATTATTGTCAAAGGTCACTATTCAAACCAGCTGTCAGCCTTTAGTATGACATCTTGCCTGTGTTGTCTAGCCTGGATTTAACCAAAAGATTGTAAGATGAATTACAAACTGATGAAGAATCTGCAACAAGTGAGACTGTATGACAATAACTTGTCAGCAACATATTTTTTTTCCATAAAGGAGTGGAGGATGGAGTTCATCTTCACATAGATGAGTGTATTAAAAAAAGGGTGTCTCTCCATTCAGGTATTAATCTTTAGTCTGCATAAGGTGCTGCGCAATTTTTTTAGTGTTGTGTTGGTGAACAAAGATATTATAATGTGTCATTCACTAGACTATTTTAAACAATTTTGAAATATCAGCCTTTTTTTAAAAAATATTCTGTTGTGTACATTAGCAACCAAATCAGCAACCCGTTTCGATCTTATTGGTACAATTAATATAAATGTACTTCTCAGCTGTTTTAGATACTTGTTAATATCTGTTGGGTGAATGCATGAATGAAGGAATGAATGATACATCTGTGACTAAGGTCTGTTTAAAAGAATTTTGATAAATATTTTGGCATTTTCATCATTCCATGTAATCATGTGTGTCACTCAAGATGTCTTCACTTACAGTATCTAACTGCTGCCAGTGTAATGGATGCATCTCTGTAGACAGCGACACGTGTCGTATTATCAGTCATCTCAGTGTCCTAACTGCTGAGTTGCGTCTTAGTGCATGTCAAAACCTACTTGTACCTTGTCGAGATAAAGCCAGTCAGGACAGATTTAGGTCAGAGTGTCAGATGGGTGATATTTCGGGGGTCACCTAAGCCTCACCCCACGACGCCAAGCAGCTGGGAAAAGAGGAGGACTGCAGCTGCACCTTGCTCATCATGTTTGACACCTCTCCGTCCATCTGCTGTCCCCTTCAGCTGTTTCCTCCATCCTCCAGTTCTCTCAGTCATTAGCATTCTCTTCTCTTTTGATGTCTGCCAGTCGTTGATGAGAAGTGAGAGAGAGAGAGTGAAAGCTGAGAGAAAGGGATGAGTGCAAATGATTGATGCCTTTGAATGATGCAAGAATGCAGAGACAAAGGCAGAATTTACAGACATCAGCTCAAACAATAATTTATGGGCATAAATTCAAAACAGTGTGGAGAACTTTGGGGAAAAAGTTCAGATTTATTGTATTTTTTACATTCCAACTCTTCATGCAGTAGAAAAAACCTGTATTTAATTTTTTTAACCACTGGCAATCCAGTTTAACCAGGCATTAAATGTACAAAAATAGTGCTGCATTTTAATTAAATAAAACCATTATAATTTTTTCCCCTTTGTTTTAAATTTAGCTTAATTTAAAACAATGGGGAAACAATTATAATGGCTTTATTTAATTAAAATGCAGCACTATTTTTTGTTATTAACAAAACTGAACACTATTTGGTTGCCACAATAAAAAATCTGGTCATTTAAGTCAAGTGTTTATTTAGCTTTTAAGTTTGTGCCCCATTTAGAATTTCATTAAAAATTATATAAATTCCAATTCCATTCCTGAGTTTGAATTGAGGTAGCAAATAGTATCCATTTTCATTGACTCTCGCACTACACACTGTTGCATATCATCCCGGACTACATATCCCATCATTCATTGCACTGATTGCACACAGCTGTTTCACTGATTGCACACAGCACTGATTGCACACAGCTGTTTCATATCACTCACTCACTATTTAACACTCACTCTGATCCCTTCCCACCGCCGAGTATTGTATGCGCTTATCGCAAGCAGTGATAACTACTTTACAGAGCCCACGTTAGTTTCCTAGCCCAGCCCAGCCCAGCCCAGCCCAGCCTAGCCTAGTCTTGCCTTCTCTGTTTTCCCGGTTTCTGATCTTTGCCTGTTTTCCTGGATTTATCCCCTCTAGGCTCGCCCTTTTGATTCTGTTCGCCGTTCGTTGACCTACGTTAGCCCTAGGATTATTCTTGTGTCTTGCCCACCATATACCTGTTTGCCATTGTTCAACCCTGCCTGTGTTTCTGACCTCTTCTGCTTTAATAAAAGCTTGCACATGGATCTGCACATCTCACGTCTCGTCAGCCCCGTTACAGTAGGAATGAACAATCTGATTCACATTCCAACTCATGAATAATGTATGGCAGATCATAGTAGTCTGCTGTATCCTTTTCAACCTATCATTCAGACTCACAAGATGCAAACAAATAACACAACCAGTGGACATAAATAATTTTTAGCACACTAAATATGCTCCAAACTGTGGGGGGTTAATTCTACATTTATGCTTCCTTGTTTATTTATTTGCTTGTGGACTAATTTGCGACTATAATCGATTGAATTCAGCAAGTATGCTTTTCACAGATGCTTGAAAATAAAAAAAA
>NW_015514715.1:0-983 GCF_001515645.1 Sinocyclocheilus grahami | reverse complement strand
CAAGTCTCCCCATTTGTTATGAATAGCCCCTACATCCTGGCGCACACACCTGCTTTCAGCCACTCGCTGGGTCTTAATCAAGGTTGGCATGGAGAACATAACAGGTGAATTCTGTTAACGATGGTGATTACAAAGGGCCTTGCAGTGGAGAGATGGGCTTGAGGTGCGACCAATGGCTGGACACTCATTCTGATGGGGGTTTTGCCCTTCTGAATACCAGATGAGTTTGGTTTGGCTCTTATCTTGAGACCATCAGGGTTTTTTTTTTTCTGAGAACCATGTGTTCTGATGTACCAGCCCATGGCTTGACAGCTGGGGAAGCAGATTTTAAGCAAGGGGAATTTAGCTGGCGTTAATGGTTGGAAGATAACATTTAAAATACATCATAATAGCTTCATTCTTATTTCTGTATTGCCGAATGAACTGCAACATGAAAGTGAACACCAAACCAAATACCACTGTGGGTTGGTATGGCATAATGGCATAAAGTTCATCGTTTCTAATTGAAATGTTCCTGGTACAAGTCCCATAACAGAAAATAAAATAAAAGAAAGAAAAGAAAAGAAAAGAAAAGGTGAACCATCACCATTGTGCCCTTGACCAAACACAAAAGACAACATGAAAGTGCATTTTCAACCCTATTTACTTCTCGAGTGTGACGTTTTTTCCAGGTAATAGTTTAACAAAAACAAGAAGTCATCCAAATAAGAAATGATTGAATTTTGAAAAGTGGGCATTTCTTAACAGAATGGCCCCGAGTTTACAGTTGAATGTCTACTAAATGCACACACATTCAAAAGTTTGAGGTTTTAAAGTATACATATATTTTTTAAGTATTTCAAAATAGTCTCTTATGCTCAACAATGCAGCTTTTATTTGATAAAAAAATAGTAAATAGTAAAAATAGTAAAAACAGTCATGTTGTGAAATATTATTTCAAATGTGTTTTATTCCTGTGATGCAAAGCTGAATTTTCAGCATCA
>NW_015514714.1:4720-5754 GCF_001515645.1 Sinocyclocheilus grahami | reverse complement strand
AGCCTAGCTTATTTTAAAAGTACACTTTGCTCGGTTAACACAAGTTGGGCAGAACTGCAGCTCACCCTGTTCCTTCACAATTTAACAGGCTGCCAGAAATCAGTGCCTGCCTTATTGCCAAAACATTGCTCTGTTTGTTTGAGGGTCCTGACTTGCTTGACACAGCAATGTTAGCTCAACCAATGGTGTGAGATTCGGCCGTGGCTATCTGTTTGACTGACCAATAGCAGATGAGGGAATGTGTCATCATTTTTGTAATTCTGTTTGGTGCTGCTAATGGCGCAAAATTACTTCACCTGTAACCGGTGTTGGGGAAAGTTACTCTGCACTTACTCCCAGTTTCTCTCAACATGGGACAGGAGAGCTGTCGGTGAAACAAATTAACTAGCGTTACTTATTTGAAAAAGTCAGACATTTTGTTGTAAATTTAAAAGTAATGCATTACTTTACTAGTTACTTGAAAAAAGTAATCTGATTACGCAACTCGCGTAACTTGTAATGCGTTACCCCCAACACTGCCTGTAATACTGCAAGAAATGTATTCATTTAATCGGGTAAGTTCAAACTTTAAACTGGAAAAATTGTAAGCAAGGCAATTTAAAGCATTCCAATCTGATGCAACGCAACGTGTAAAAAGACAGTATAAGTCATTCATAATTATGTCCCCACTGGATGCAACAAATGCCTCGTTTATAATGGGTTTTAATATTTTTGTCTGTACATTGTGCAAAATCCAAGGTATTTAATATAACACACCTCTAATAATAATATTATATATGAACAATAATAATATTATTATTATTATTAGAGGTGTGTTCTATTAAATACCTTGGATTTTGCACAATGTCCAGTGATCTCAATGCTAACTTGGGTGTATTTTGTATACAAAGGAACACGCTGTAGCTCAATTTGAAGTGCTGACACCGAATTGAATGCTTCTGTACGAACTGTTCTCAAACACGGGTGTGGGTTCAATCAGTGTCACAGCACACACAACCGCATGCACTTCCTCTGTTCTGCACTAGTGTTGTTTT
>NW_015514714.1:2768-3259 GCF_001515645.1 Sinocyclocheilus grahami | reverse complement strand
CAGCCGAAATTTCAGTGCATCTCTAATTATTGGTGACATTTTTTTTAACATTTTAGTAATTTAAAAATATTAAAAAAGGATTTTTTACACAGCAAAAAATAATGCCACGAGTGGGGCTTGAGGAAGTGACGTCGCCTGCTTCTGCGCAGTGCGACCAGATGCAGCCCCTGAAGTGAGATACAGGAAACAGAAATACTGCAAAATAATAATAATAACGCGACTAAACGAGACGAAATAACGTTATAACATTTTGTTTTGTCTCGTTTTGGTCAACGAAAATTAAGAGACATTTTAGCATAGTTTTTATTTTGTAAACCACATTTAGTCTTCTTTTTTATTCGTCAACAATATTGCATTATACATTTAATTATAGTCATCGTCACATGCCCAGCATTTACGTTGCATCTCATCTCGTTTTCGTCACGTGATAAAGGTTCGTTGACAATGATATTTAGTCATAATTTTCGTTGACGAAAGCAACACTATTCTGC
>NW_015514714.1:0-1516 GCF_001515645.1 Sinocyclocheilus grahami | reverse complement strand
ACAAATATCAACATCAGCTGACGTCGGTATTGGACATCAAATTAAAATTGACATTAGACATTGAATTTTGGTCACCTGGCATCGCAACCGAAATGTAACCAAATATCAATGTCTTGGTACGTTGTGTGCCTGCTGGGATAAGATCCGATGCTGTGAAACGTGCTGTAACAAAATAAGCTCCCCTCGAGAAGCCCTGCTCTTTATTTATTGTGTTATCTTCTTATAAACATTTGCATATGGCACCGCTAAACTGATGGATAATTTTGCGGTTTGCATGGATGGCGAGTAGCTCCTCAGTCTTAATATCATTCCAATTAGAAGCCAGTGTTATCTTTTTTTTGCATTTATATCTGTATACAAATGTTCTTCTTTGCTAGCTATGTTGACCTGTAAATCTCCATCAAATGTGGAGTATCCGTGAATTCAGGAAAGCTCTGGCAGTCCAAACAAGCAAAATCCAACTATTTTGAGTCTTAATTGCCAGAAAATCTCTGGAATCTCTGGCCCATTTATACCTGGTATTAAGATACATTTTGGTTGATCCAATCACAAGTAAGCAACAGGCTAAATACAGGGGTAAACCAAGTCCAAACTGATTTGCGCTTGTCCACTTTCAAGTGCATTCGAAGGTGGTTGAAAATTCAAGTGTCCACATTGCAATTGTTGTGCCAATTTTGAACTGAGAACAACCACTAAAACAAGGGTTTAAACTTTACCCGTTATGTCCAGTTTAAATAAGTGTCCGATTGAAAGAACTGTATTTTTTCTCCCATTTTAGATTTTCTTATATGCTTTACCAACACACAGTAACACAGTGAGATCAGAGACCCTGCCCTCAACATCCAATCAAAAGTGGTCAGAAGAGACACATTTGAGATGCATTTACTACCAGGTGTAAATGGAAATGTGTCTCCCTTGACCACTTGTTATTGGATCAACCAAAACGAAAGCCAAACCAGGTGTAAACAGGGGCCTCAGTGTGGAAGACTGTCTTGCTATTCCCCATCCCCCAAGATGCAGGGCGCTGAGTGATAAACAGAAGTCACCACACTCTAAACGTCCCTCACACTGCCTCCTGTCCAGGCGTCGAAGACAGATGGACCGGGAGAGTCTATGTGCCTCACACACTTCCATTTTTGACCGTGCCTGCAGCGGTCCTCCCAAAATAACCCCCATTCCTCACAACCTTTTATGTTCTTATATGTCTGGGGGAGAACCATGAATCCAGGCCACACGAGACACGCCGTTGTCCCATTGTTGCTTTGTGATCGTTGTGGTTGTCTCCTGTCTTGCTATGCCTCTCACAGAACTAGATCAGGAGTGTTTGCTACACCTTTTTTCGTACCTAGACAAGGACAGTCGCCGCAGCCTGTCCCTGACCTGCGTACGACTAAGACAGGTCTTCCTGGACCCACAGCTGTGGACGCTACTTCACTTCAGGTCTCCGTGCGAGCTGAGGAGGGACAACTAGGTTCTGGGCTCTTCGCTAAGATACCTGGCTGTATGCTGGCACTCG
>NW_015514713.1:0-5756 GCF_001515645.1 Sinocyclocheilus grahami | reverse complement strand
CTGGTCAGAGAGGTGACCAAGAGGCCTGCAGCAACTCTGAAGCAGTTGCAGGAATTTAAAGAGTAGACATTGTGTGCATGTGACAACAATATCACAGATTATCCACAAATGTGGTGAGGGTTACAAGAAAAAAGCCACTCCTCAAGAAAGGCCACATACAGTCACGATGAGCTTTGCCAAAATGCACCTTGAAGATTCTGAGACAGAAGAGACTAAAATTCAATCCAATCCAATTGTTTGTTTTTATTTTCACCATCCAAATAACAGCATTGCAACAGTAAAGCATGGAGGTGGTAAGATCCTGTTATGGGGGAGTTTCTCTGCAGCAGGGACCTGGAGCACTTGTCAGGATAGAAGGAAAAATGGATGGGGCAAAATACCGTCAAATTCTTGAGGAAAATCTGCTGCCAGAAGGTTTACCTTCCAACATGACAATGACAGAGTGGGCAAAGTCTAGATGTGCAAAGCTAGTAGAGACATATCCCAGCAGACTAAAGACTGTAATTAAAGCAAAAGGTGGTTCAACAAAATACTGACACAAGGGGGTGATCCTTTTTCCAACTCCGTGATTCTGTTTTTTTATTTTATTTTTCTCTGACATGTTGGTATTATATCTTTTACTTGGATGTTATAAGTTGCACTGAGTAAATACAGCTGGATAAAACGAAAATGGTGTCTGCCTTCATTTCAGACTGCAAAGCAACAAAATTTGATTATTTTCCATACCCACTGTAAACATTAATAATAATGATCGGTCAGTTGTGTCATTCTGCAGGCAGATATTTTTGTTTAATGGCTTCTAAACTGTATTAATTTACCATTATCCCTACTTTCATGTCTCTTTATCACATTGTACAATAATCTAAACAAATTAATGAATTAATGTCCTTTTATTTATATGTACTGTATATATATGGTAGTTGTGCAATAAGCAGGATATTGTACAGACAGCCGGTCATTGTTTTTCTTTTAGAATACAGTCGCCACTAACAAATAGTACCATTTAAATACCATGGTTTCTGAATATGGTAATCAAAATGGTATCCATCAATGTACTACTGTATCTGATTTTTTGTTTGTTTTTTTGTTTAAGTTTGAAAACTGTTGTATTATCATGTAAAGTAAGTGGAACTCATTATATATGAGTTGCTCAGTATGTTATGTATTATGTGGCTTAACCAGGTTATTGGGTCTGAGGCTCCCCCTCTGTGGAGCTCTGAGCATTTTGGAGCAGAATGTGGTCAGTTTTTTTTAGACTAGGATCTTGCTGAGCTTCAGCCAGGATATTTGTCATCTCTCCAGCATAAAATACAGGCCCTCTGTGCTCATCCATTCAAAAGACAGTGCAGGTAAATAATATGAAGCCTAGATAAAACACTAGTAAGTCCCAGGGTGCAAACAAACTTAAAAAAATGTTGGATGAAAAATGAGGGGGAGAAAGAAGCAGCGTTGTTTCAGTCCGCAGCTCTTCCCATGACAATGCTGCTGTAGCTTCCTGCTGTTTTGATGTTATACATGGGCCACAAACACCTCCTGACTCTGTCACACTACTGGAACTCCTCACATTCTTCAGGAAAAAAAAGCTGTTTATGGTTTTGTTGAGGGGCTGTCTGTGTGTGCACTTGTGTCAGTGTTTGGACAGGGTTATCATGTTTTACTGTAAGCTCCAGCACCAATGAAAAGCATGGAGTCAGCCTGACATGTGGCTTGGAAATCTGCTTGCTTTGGTGAGTTTTAGCAGCATAATCATTTGTTTTTTTTAGTGTTTTTTTTTGGATTGATGACCTTGTTCAGTTGCATCATACATTTCTTTTTCTCACTGGTTTATTTTCTATTATCAGCACTTGTATTTGTAGATTTGTGGTAACAAAAACGGCCTCAGATTCAGATATGATGCCATAAAAATCTATAATACGTAATTTTTGGTTTAGTTTTATTTTATTTTATTGGGTTATAACTGGATGTTATGCTTGTGGATTATAAAAGAAAATATATAGTCATTGGGTTTTGGGTTACATAGTGTTATGCATATAAGCAGGCGTGATAACGGTGAAAAAACCTTATACATAATACACAATTCTAATAATTTAATAAATACTGTGGAATAGATCATATTCTGCCAGCTACAGTTTTATTATGCTATTACAGCTTTCCCCAAAGTTTATCCTCTCACATTGGGTCAATTATGCCCGTACTACTTTTTGTTACTACTCTGAAGGCCTCTGAGAGTCTTCTACATTCTATAGACTCAATTATATGTTTGAGTACCAGTGGTGCTGTTTTTATTTCACTGACTGTAGGCCTTAGTCTCGCAAAGCCAGACTTTTGACTGTCTGGTGCACTTATTAATTCTAGCTAAGACAAGAGTCACCCACTTAAGCAGGAAGAGACAGTCTGGCTAGCATGTAAGATACTAAATGCAATCTGTTTTGTTTTTAAATGCCATTTAGGAACTGTTTTAAAAATAGCAGGAAATTATTTGTAATCCATCTGGAAAGTAATAAAAACTCCTGTATTTTTACAGTATATTCTGTTTGTATTTTTATGACTCACCAAAACAGATACACGGTTCTAATTATTAATATGGTTCTTGCTAGTGAGTGCCTCAATCTAAACTTTTATCTTGCAGAGATTTGGAGATTTGGTGCCACCAGTACAGTATTGCTCAGCAACACATATGAGTTGTTAGTGGTATATGAAGCTGAAACCAGAGCTGGAGCTTACAAGGTAGAAGAAGGGAAGAGAAATGAGATGTGAACAGTCTAGTATCTTGTAAACAGCTTTGTTTCCAGGCACACTGATAAAAAAAAACAATGCACCCTTGAGCCAGCCAATCTGATTGCAGTAGGTTATTTCAGCCAGTGCTTTGCAGTTTTGTGTGTAATATGCATCAGACAGACTATAGGCACTCTGTGGCTGTGCTGTCTGGCTCTGATTCTAGGTCTGCCCCCAGAATTTGTTCATAGTGTTTTGTTTTCAGAGTGCCCATCGTATAAACGATTTACCCAATAACAAATTAATTTGACATGTTTACGGGAAATGTCAGCTGTCTATCCAATTAATTATAACTCCCTGGGTACCAGTCCAAAATGCCTAGTCATTTCCTTGAAGAAGATTTAGAAATGTGACATGTTTGGTTGAATGGTGCGGCTCTTGTGGCATTCACTCTGGGTTATACCTTCCCTGCAGTCTCTGAGTCTGACACTTCTCTCTGACAGTGTTTGGAAGAAGTTTTTTATTTGTTGCCTGCAATGGCAGCTGTGACAGTTTGTTTCACCTTTCTTCTGTCCTCCATTTCTCCCCTTATCCCTCATCTCTCTGGCATCTGCTCTTCTCTCTGTTGATTTACCCAAAATGTTACATTAGCATGACCTGAATCTCAATGCAGCATTTTATGCAGTTCTCCTTATTAGGAAAGAAAAATGGACCCAAATACTTCCAGGAAGCAGCCTGGCATTAAGGCATTTGTATTATAGTGATCGTGGCTCTGGCATTTCACAAACATTTGGTTAATCATTTATTATTAAACACCTATTTAACGAACATTACTTTTGATATGAGTGTTTGTACTCTCTTTACTGTAATTCCAGTGGAACCATTAGACTCATGCAGTCAGACTGAGTGTAGTGACCGTGACCTGTGGTGTGACTTCTGCAGATGCCCTGCATTCTTCAGCTGCAGTGCATTCCTCTACTCTCCTCATCCACAGGGTGCTTACAGCAAGATGAGCTAAATATGGGGTTCCTCTAGCTTCCAAATGAGGCACTGTTATGCTTCATGTTAATCCCGCTGTGACTGTGGAGTTAAGGTTAGGGTTTTACTAAAGGGAGCCTTTGAGAGGGGTGCAGTGTGTAATGTTTCCACTGATGCTTTGGATGGATGAATAAATGATTTGATGGATCAATAGATGGACAGATGTATGTAGGTAGGTATATAGATAGGTAGGTAGTTAGATGGATGAATGGATAGGTAGGTATGTAGGGGGGGGTTCTGCACATAAATGTAGCGCAATATATATTAAAAACGTAGCAGGAGATTTGTCTCTATGGTTAGCTGCACAATGTCGTCTTTTGTGATTGGCCATAATACCTGAATGCTTCTCTATCGGTGTGTGTCCTGCTCCTCACAGCACAGATCATCAAACAGACTGCAGTTTTTGTTCAGTGCTGAGTCATTCAAGCTCAGATCCTCTCATCATAACAAACAAAGTGTAGACACTAGTGCTGGGCGGTATACCGGTTCATACCGAATACCGGTGTTTATTTTTGTTATGATATTAATTTTTAAAATACCGCAATACCGGTATGTCGCTTAAACAACGTTCGGAACGCGACACTGTTTGAAAGGGGTCCCTTTTCACTGTTGCACTGTGGGAACAGCTGTATGTGTTACTAAGTGTGAAAGTTCAGAAACTGAAGCTGTAGAACTAATAGAACGTGATCTCATCCACAATATCCACATTGACTGCCCGCCACAAATATCCACCGCCCCCTGCCATCAGCTCTCGCGACTCACACACACACAAGCGCGAATTTAGCACTAGATTTAGCAACTTTCAGACCCTTTTAGCGGCTTTTTTCCATAGAATATTCATACTGACAAACCTAGCGACTTTTTTGGATAAACCTTAGCTATGGTGCTCTTTAGTGTAGATGCATGTTGATTTTATCAGACGATGCCGCGATTATAAATGAGAGTGACTCCTGGTTAACATGTATTAAAAGGGGTCGTGTTTAATCACTATTTAGTGTGGTATTTTTTTTGACAATATTCACTCATCATGACAGTAAAATAGGGCATTCTAAGTCAATATACTGCAGTATTTCCTCTCTCAATCAGTACAAAATATGGTTAACACCCGGCCCGGGCATGCATGAAAAAAAATTCCATCATGTACCGTGAAACTGGTATAATTTCGAAAAATACCGTGATATAAATTTTTGGTCATACCGCCCAGCACTAGTAGACACGATGTAAATAATAGATTCGGTGTGCAGTGTAGAGAGCTCCATTAATTAAGTTAATGAGATCGCGATGAACTAAAACGAGTGACAGCTTTTTAATGATTATAAAGGGAGTTTGCAAATGTGATATTGAATTTATACATTCATTTTATACATAACAGTTTTATACATTTTTGATTTTATACAAACGTTAATATTAAGTGACCTTCATTTTAGAACACTATTGTCTGATTTTGCTCTATTTCGTCAACGAAAATAGTTCCAAACAAATTCACAGCTGTGCCGCTGCGCATCTCCAAGCAAACACAGCAGTGTTTCGTTTATGAATGAATCTGCGAGTCAATGATTCAATGTCCCATTTATATAGACAGTCACTTGCTTCATTCCTAAATGATTCAGCCGTTTGAATTAATCGATTGAATGAATGATTCAGTGACAATTTGTCGGTTTCATTTTAATTTTTAAAGTATAATATTTTGTATATTCAAAACTTTAGGCCTATATTTAAAACATTAATCTCATAACAATGTTATTATGAATTTAAATACATCCACCTCTGAGTCTCATTTAACAGTCTGTAAATATTCCTTAATTTGTGTTCTTCTGTGCACCTCCTAGTGAAAAGATGAATTATTGATGCTGATTTCATTTGACTGGTAACTTATTCTTCCTGATTGTATCTTATTATTTTAATTTAAATTATTGTTTAATAAAAAATGTTGATAAAAGTTTATAAATATATATATTTTTTTAATACAAAAGATGACATACATTTAATAAAGTTAGAAAAAA
>NW_015514712.1:5504-5758 GCF_001515645.1 Sinocyclocheilus grahami | reverse complement strand
CCGTACCCACTGTATATATGTGTGTGTGTGTGTGTGTGTGTATATTATTATCATGTATGTATATGTATGTGTGTATATATATATATATATGTGTGTGTGTATTATCATGTATATGTATGTATGTATATATGTGTGTATTATCATGTATATGTATGTATATATGTGTGTATATTATTATCATGTATATGTATATATATATATATGTGTGTGTATATTATTATCATGTATATGCATGTATGTGTGTATATATATAT
>NW_015514712.1:0-1811 GCF_001515645.1 Sinocyclocheilus grahami | reverse complement strand
AGCAAAACAAACTGTTTTGTACAGCTAAAAATAGCTGGACGCGGAGGAGACAGGAAGCTAAGATTTTTGCTAAGATAAAATTTACAAAAGTCCGCACCCATTTTTTTACGTGAAGAAAAAGGTGGATAGTTCACAACCAAAATGAAAATTCTATCACCATTTACTCACCCTCATGTCGTCCCAAACCTGTATGCATGTCTTTGTTCTGTGGAACACAGAAAAAGATATTTTGAAGAATGTTGGTAACCAAAGAGTTTCCGTTCCCATTGGCAATTTCCATTCAAAGAAAAGACCTTTAGAATGAGAGTAAAAGCCATTGCATCTCACCTACTGAAGATATGAAAGCTGCTATAATCCATCTCTTCAATGTATAACACTGTACATTTCTGGTAAACCCAGACTTACCACACATAGCATATTTTTCAACATAAATAGCAAAGACATATGACAGGTATGGTGAAACTGGAATGACGTAGAAATCCCAATAGATAGCAAATGCTTTAATTTCACAATGGCAGTTGACATCAAAAGCATGATTTCCCAAGATTTGGCATGTGCATTTCTGAATCCTTTAGAAAAGAGTGTTTTAAGTTTAAAAGAACAGATATGCGGGAACCAGCAAGAGTACAAGAGCTTTTCAATTTACAAAGTATACATTGGCCAGCAGCAGCAAACATTCCTTAGAGCTCAGAGATTACACAACAATCTAATAATCAAGCATTCTTTGAGGACTTAATTCATATTCATGGATAATAATGCATCACATTAATCCTAACCAAGAACGTATAATGTAGAACAGCATACTCAGTTACATGGCAGATGCTCCTCAACCTAACAAATATATTTATGAAGATAAACTACAGTATGTATGTACAGACAATTTCCAGTTAGTTTTGTCTAACAACAGATCACGCAAAAGTGCTAGGCCAGTAAAATTGGTATCACTTGGTTTTCTGAGTCCGTGGGAATGGAACTGATCAAAGTTAAAGACGAGCATAGTGAAACCACTATCAAAATTGAACCCTACATTCTTATAAATGAGATATTTACAGTACATGCCAAACACTGATTAATTGGAGTGAGAAATTCAGAAGCCTGAGGATAAAGTCACTTAACATAATATCACAACTGAAATATTTAACTGAGCAGAATATACTATTAAATACACCATTACAGCAAAACAACAGTGGCTACAAATCCTATCCATATTCAACATATGTAGGAAAAATGGCTCAGCAAGAAGGAAAGAAAAAAGAAAAAAAGATTCAGCTCTGTCTATCAATGGGACAACTCCTGAGATATTTTTAACAGTGATCTGTAATGCTTTTGTAAGTCCGAATGCACTTTTTGGCCTACTGTAAATTAACTCCCAGTGTAAAACATGAGGTTGGACAGGTTGAAAAGCCACTCTATGTGTGTGGGTTTGGGAAACTGTAAGTGTCTCTCAGTATTTAAAGAGAGACTGATTTGATTGTGTCAAACAGACACTTTACTGGGGTATGTTTTCATAAACTAAGGCCAGAACTGTGGTTTACTCAGGTTGCGGGGTGCTGGGACCCCAGGAAAAGAGACTGGGAAGGCGGAAGACAGAGTCTCTCCGTGCTGGGTCGGGAAGAGTCAGGGTCTCCGGAGCTGACTTCTTCCGTGGTCTGTCCTTGGGCACAGAAAGGAAGTCTGGAGCTTCAGTGGAAAGGGGTGTAGAGGGAGCACTGGATGGGCCGCTACGAGCACAGGCTGGCAGGGGCGTCTCGCTGATGGAAATAGCAGGCGGAAAGGTTCCCAGCTTCTTATTGGTGGCTTCCTGAGTGGCT
>NW_015514711.1:4183-5759 GCF_001515645.1 Sinocyclocheilus grahami | reverse complement strand
AAAAATTCATTAAAAAATTTGTTTCAAAAGTATTTTATTTCAGATAGAAAGTGCTGATTTTTCATCAAAATTGGTTTTAAAATAATGTAATATTTCTAATGTTTTTGTTTATTTATTTCAGCTACAAATTGTAGATGTTCCTCCAAAAACTGGCGTTAAAAAATTATGTTGTAATGTTTCAAAAGTAATTTTTATTTCAGCTAAAAGTGCAGATGTGTACCCCAAAATTGGTTTAGAAATAATATTGTATTATTTCAAAAGTATTTTAATAATTTTAGATAGAGTGCTGATTTTCCACCAAAATTGGCTTAAAAGTAATGTTGTATTATTCTGAAGATTTTATTTATTTCAACTAAAAATGCAGCTGTTCTATCAAAAAATGGTTTAAAAATAATGTCGCAATGCTCCAAAAATATGTATTTCAACTAAAAAGTGCTGATGTTCCCACAAAATTGGCTAAAAAATAATGTTGTAATGTTTCTGAAGTATTCGTTCATTTATTCATTGATTCAGCTTAAGAGTGTAGATGTTACCCCAAAATTGACTTGACTAAAAATATGTAATATTTTATTTTATTTTATATTTCAAATGCTCCAGTTTTTCTCTCATCACTCGGACTCGTCATGAGAGTCAACAATGCTGTCCGAATGTAAGGAGAAAATAGACTTGACATATTGCAGCTCCATGATGTTATATTTATTCAGCATTCTCACATGGAATATTCCAGATACAACTTTTGACAAGTTTTAGTGAATGCAGGTGAATTTCATTACTGTCAGCGATAGGAACATGCATCTCTATTCTGAGGTGAAGCAGGTGGTTGGGAAGTTTCAGATTTCTGCTCTTTCCACATGCTTGAATCATTTTCTAATGGCGTTCACATGAAGCATGACGAGGTCCTGCCCAGTCCTGTAGCTTACAAAGCTTAATATATTAACACTGCAGCATGTGGCCGTTAATAAATAAGTATTTTTGCACGTTACAGCGGTCTGCAGACCGTTTCTTTTTTCTTTGTTCTTTCATATCGAGCGCACCTGCTCTGAACCGTTTGAGTGTGTGAGGCTCTCTATATTTGCTGCTTAGCAATGCTTTAGACTTGCGTTGTATTCAGATGATAGAGCGATGTGCAGACTAGCACTGAATTCCACTGAAAGATTCCTACAGAATGAGAACGTCTGCCATTCATACAATTTTAAGTCCTTGCATTTTTGTGTATTTGTTTTCCTCATTATAATTGCGTTTTGAAATGCTGGTTAAGCAAAAGGTCAAATGAAAAATGTGAAACTACAACTGTAGCGGACGAAAACATTTATCTCTGCACTGTCAGACATGTGAAGTATGTTACAGACTTGTGTGTGTGCTCTTTATGACTGTTTAAAGTTTTGCTCATTTAGTTAGGTGAACTTTAGATGAAATTTGAAACATTTTAGCAACAGCACGCTGGGATGAGGAATGTGTGTGTGTGATTCAGTCTTCCTCTGTAGATGGAATGTCTAAATACATTTTTCACATTTAAAGAAATGTTTTTTTCAGGCTTGGCAATGAAAAATGCATTGACGAACTCATGCCCACACTT
>NW_015514711.1:2193-3020 GCF_001515645.1 Sinocyclocheilus grahami | reverse complement strand
GTCAAATTGCTGGGGGCCGACCTTGGATTTTCCTGCATTATTGATGGCTCTAATCTAGAACAGCGGCGTAATTAAAAGAGCGAATGGAATGGAATATTAACAAAGCAAAATTATGTAGCAGTGTCTGGCAAATGGGCTGTAATTGGAAGCGTAGACGGTAATTAAAGGCTGGTCTGTTTACTCGAGATGTTCCTCTCGTTGAAACAGGTCTCTGGACACCCGTCGGCAGACGCACAGACTCAGGGCCAGGTCCTGGCTAATAGCGTCCGGTGGGGACAAACACCCATTAACCAGTCCACGCCCTGGGACACGGATGAGCCGCCCGCAAAACAGATGAGGGAGAAAGATATGACAGGTAAAGAGCTGAAAACAAAGCCCACAGCGCTGTGATAACATCTCTTGTTCGTTATCTTCTCTTGCATGCATGGATTGATTGATTGCTCGAAGTGGCTTCAAATTAGGCGTGGGCGATATGGGAAAAATATCATATCATATCGATTTTTTTCAGACAGGAACATGATTTACAATCTTATCACAATTCTTTTTCATGTTGGATTTTGAGACTATTTTGCAAGTTACTGAGCAGTACATGCAAACTAATTTCAGTGTTGAAAAATATATCCCTGCAAGATAACGAAATCTGAAAGAAAAATGAATGAAAGGCCATTTAAGCCAAAGTAGGGGTGGGAGATATGACCAGGTTAATTTATTTCATTTTACTTCATTATTTATCTTTGTTATTAAACTATTTATAACTAATATTTTTTATAATTGTTATTCAAATATGTGACCCTGGACCACAAAAGCAGTCTTAAGTCGCTTGGGTA
>NW_015514711.1:0-825 GCF_001515645.1 Sinocyclocheilus grahami | reverse complement strand
CCAGAGCCAATCCCTCGCCGTCGGCGGCCTGCCTCCAATGCCCAGCATCTGCCAGGTCGCCCATCCCGTCCACACGGTGGTGGGCAATGGCCCATTGACGCATACCATGGTGCAATCCGCCACCATGAGCTCCTCGGCGCCACTGACGAACGGCCAACAGGAAAGCACCAACAACAGCCTGCAGATGCTAAGAACGGTCGGATTGGGGAAATACGAATTCACGGACCCCTGGCATCCCAAAGGTAAATTCTATTTCAGCCACAAATCATTTTAGAAAGTTTTCTTAGCCGTTATAATGTTTTGTTGCGCTCCTCCAGTTTCCGAAAGAATCCCTCGCTATCTTCGACCTGCACAACTTGATGATATATTTATTACTTCCCAGCCTTTCACTTTCAATAAAACCCCCCATTCATCAACACCCACAAGATGAGACGAGTCGGGGTGGATTGCCTTTCTTTTCCTTTTGTTTTTCTTTCTTACCCAACCAGCGGAAGTTCCTAATGATTTTATGAATTAGTTTCTCTGATATTCGCCAGCATCCAGGAACTATTGTGAAGATCAAATAGATTTACGGGGCAGTGGATGCTTCTACAAAATTGTTGGTGGGTCTGAAATGGCAGAAATAATTTCCATATAAATGGAAACCTTATGTAAATATAGTGTAAATGAATTTCAGTTCATATATCAACACAGTCGGGACAGGCAAGTTTAATGTACCATAGCTAATTTCTTAGGAATGATTTATTAGGGGAAATAAACTTGTGGCATTTGATGTAACTTGAGTAAGTCTCAACTTTTCCTGTTCTGTTTTTTGGACTAATTTTT
>NW_015514710.1:5555-5760 GCF_001515645.1 Sinocyclocheilus grahami | reverse complement strand
ATCTACTCGAGCAAATAATTACATTTGCTTTTGGTGTGCACACACTATTAAAGGAAGAGAGCTGGCAGAGCTTGGTGAAACCATGTAAGATCAATTCAGTGAATCCAGCTTACTGTTGTTGTGTCAACAGTGAATATTATGAATGCTGATGGAAATCAGCCATTGAGGTGCAATAGCTTCCGTGAATACAGATAAATGCCAGCCC
>NW_015514710.1:2620-2955 GCF_001515645.1 Sinocyclocheilus grahami | reverse complement strand
TTCCTCCAATATTCTCTTTGATTGTGAGGATGTGGCTGTGCAGGCCGCTTCTCAAGGTCACTTTGAAGATAACTCATGCATGTAAACACCCAGTACAGTATAACTTTTTGAGAGTCTGCAGAAACTGAAATCTAACAGATCTGCACAGTCCTTTGAATATTAAAAAGAAAAAAAAGAATGGAAAAAATAAATGAAATAGAGACTGAGATTGAGACCAGTCACTCCCTCATTTTTTGAAAGGAAAAGGTTATTGGTAATGGCACTAAGTTCTCTTGAAAAAAAACCAAAACCAGTTTATGTTTCTGCGAAGTTTACTTTTTCCTGAAGCGTTTTTC
>NW_015514710.1:0-1140 GCF_001515645.1 Sinocyclocheilus grahami | reverse complement strand
CTGGGAATCGAACCCACGACCTTTTGCGCTGCTAACGCAATGCTGTACCACTGAGCCACAGGAACATGAAGGCCAGTACATCATTATATTAGCTCATGTCAACAAATCTTTTGAATTTCTCTGACTTTTATTAGGGAATGAGTTACCTAGAAGAGCGCCGTCTTGTGCACAGAGACTTGGCTGCTCGTAATGTGCTGGTGAAGACCCCTCAACATGTAAAGATCACTGATTTTGGCCTGGCCAAGCTGTTGAATGCTGATGAGAAGGAATATCACGCAGATGGTGGAAAGGTCTGTTATTTCTTTTTGTGAGAACGTGGATGACAGAATTTTAGCAGTTTTTCTTTTCACTAAGTGAAAAACTGTTCCTAAACTGTCCAAACCAATTTAAAATATTTTGTATAGCTCTTTTCACAGTACAAATAAGTTACAGAAATGCATACTGTTATGTCTAAAATGCCTTAGTGCTTTACCGTAAACTATTATAAAAACGAATTAAGTGATGATTGTGGCCTTATTAGTGTCTCAACAGTATAAGACTAGGACTACTAACAATCAGATGTTCATCTTTAGAATGCATCCAATGTGTCCACTTCCAATTATAACATTTGAAATAGAGATTTCATGTTGTCCGTTTATATCCTTCAACAGGTGCCAATAAAATGGATGGCGCTGGAATCCATCCTGCACAGGACATACACCCACCAGAGTGACGTCTGGAGTTATGGTTAGAAACAGTTTGCTAGAGAAATATCTGTCATTGCTTTTTTTCAGACATTAAAGTTAACATTAAAAAGTTTTGGTCCATTTTACTTTAGTAGACTTCAGAGTACAAAAGAAAACTCATTAAGAAATAAAAGTTTTCTTTGAAATTGTAGGAAGTGGATAGGGTTGATTTTGATTCATGTTGACTTTAATAGCTTTGTTTTAAAGCTGAGGATCTCTCAGTATTGAATGAATGTATCAGTTGTTCATTGAATGATACACTACTTTAGGTGTGACAGTCTGGGAACTGATGACATTTGGAACAAAGCCCTATGATGGAATTCCTGCAAGTGAAATTTCCGAAGTTCTAGAGAAAGGAGAAAGACTTTCACAGCCTCCTATCTGCACCATTGATGTGTACATGATAATGGTCAAA
>NW_015514709.1:4453-5761 GCF_001515645.1 Sinocyclocheilus grahami | reverse complement strand
GGCCATGAAAGTTTTGTGAAAATGATCAAAAATGCGGGCATGCGGGAATCATAAACAGCTACTAAATGCAAGCATGTTAAATTGCACCACTGGGTTTGAGACAGCGGGCCAAGACTTAGAAGCGACATCTGAAGACCACACAGATCAAAAAGCACGACATCTGCAGAAATAAAAAAGATTTAGTTTAAAACTAAAGCAAAGGGTGGACAAAGACAAACTGCGCTTATAAGCACTAGTGCTTTCATTACACAATTACACAAGGAAAGGCCAAGTATCATATTGTGAGACATGAGACAAAAAAGGAAAGCAAATTCCTTTACAATAACTTGAAAACCACACAATACAATCTGTCTGAGAAGGTGTCATTTGTTCTCAGATCAGAAGCACAGAGGAGTGCTGGCTCGGCTGCACCTGGAAGTGAATCAGGAGGCGCGAAAGGAGAACAGCATTCATAAATCATAACAGAAACGCGCTCTCGTTTCCTCCGCCCATCCTGCTCCTCTTCACAGAGGTGTTGGTGCTGTGGTTCAAGGCAGCGGGACATGTTTTTCTCATAAGAACTGTTGGTTGGGGTGCCTGATTTGAAATCAGTACAGGAAATGTGCTTTTATTAGGTGCAGGCTGTGGAATGGTATAAAGTCAAGCAATGTGGCCCGTGGAGCAGCTCCACTGTGAGGCCCACCGCAGAGATCCGCGGCTAGGCTCCGGTTACAGCGTGTTCAGATAGCGACGGGTTGGGCCATGCAAGTGTCTACTCCAGTTACAGAGGAAAAAATATGGAACAAAGTGAGAGAGACAAAAGAGGGAGGGAGGAATTCCAAAGATGATACAACTTCTCCCTTGCGGTGAAACTCTAATAATACAATCCATCATAATTCAATATAATTCTACAAACTCCAGGGTGTACATCAACAATAGAAACATCCGTCTATATCCTCATGAGGTCTGTCGACCAGATGAATCACTATATGCCGCAATTACTAACAAATGAACTGAGAATCACTCAATCAAAGGCCAGGATTTCATTATCTAATTTTCACTAATTTACAGAATTAGCATTAGTTGGTGCGCAATTCCAATGCCGTGAACAATCACTCTCCCCGTTGAGTCCACCCAGGTACCCACAGTGATTTCATTGGCTTAAAGATCCTGTGCAATGTCTGATAAGAAATCTTACACCATGGCTTCTTGATGCATGTTGTCTGAACTATATAATTACAACCATTAATGTCTTTTAAATTATATGACATTGAATATAATTGAAATTGAACAGCTCTTCTTTGGGGTTTTTTCTAAAAAAAAAAAAAA
>NW_015514709.1:2253-2801 GCF_001515645.1 Sinocyclocheilus grahami | reverse complement strand
ACACCGTGAAACATTGTTTGAATGTGGCCATGACTGGCAGCACGCACAAAAAGGGAGTCCCAGCATTCAGCTAAGAGCTATTCGCCAAAACGGAAAGCCTGCATTGTCCTTAAATCCATCAACAGCTAGTCATCAGTTCCCCAAACTTTAAGTGGAGACGGAGGGGTGCTGCTATATTACATTTCCACCGGTGCGGGAGAGAGCAATTTCAGTGGCTGAAACTCAAGACAGAGCCTTCTGAGTTTAAAGCATCTGGGCTGAACGAAGCAATAAGCACACAAAAAGAGAGACGAAGATGAGGGCGCTCACAGAAATTTGCTCTGATAAAGAAAAAAGGTAAAATGGAAGAAAGCTTGAGCAACTGCAAGACTGATTGCTGGGAAATTACACCGTCGGCTCCCAACAGTGACCCTGTTTCAGTTTTACGAACAGTGATGTTCACCACGTGTCAAACTCACGTCACTGTGGATTTGTTCTTCAGTGAAGGACAAGAGACTTTAAGAAATGTACCATTAGAGTTAGCTACCACCTCAAACTTAAAAAAAAAA
>NW_015514709.1:0-1060 GCF_001515645.1 Sinocyclocheilus grahami | reverse complement strand
GAACCCTCCCCAGATCACTGGACACACACTGGTGCTCATTGTCCAGCGTGGTCCTGATTGGGAAAAGAGAACTGTGGGAATAGACACTGCAAACCCTACTGTCTGCGGTCTAGACACTAACCTGATGTCTAATGTACAACTAATACTCACATTCATTCAGCTGAAGCATCATCGACTGATCTGAATGCCGCAGATTCTGGTTATTTATATACACATGCAACACTGACCGCTCCAAAGAACAGATGATCTTTGCATCAAGCGTCCCCAAACCATCCATCTATCTTCTCAGAAACAGAAGAGAGGAGCCATATATTGGCAAACAATGAAATGATGTAGGCATACACCCAATGCTAAAAGACATCCTTACCCTGAATGTAAACAGACAGTTTGGAGAGTCTCACCGAGACACTCATGAGTTTCTGATTGGTCAAACCCAATCAAATCTCTTCATCCCTGATCTCGGCTCTGCAATGGACTGTTGGGATTGAAGCAGTGCCCAAACTGGTTTGCTGGCCTCAATATTATGAAAGCACAAGCATTTGCACCTGAGAGTGAAGTCATAAAATGTGCAGGATTTTTTTTTAGTTCATAAAAGTCTGAGAGATTCACTCAAAACATTTTACGCCGTTACCTAGCTATGAGTATCAACATGCATTATGATAGCGAAGCTAAAAGTATTAGGGTAGGCTCTACATGAAAAGTACTATGAGTGATTTATAGCAGGACCCACATTTCAATAGTTTAAAGTACTCCACAGCGAATAAATTCACTACACGAAGCAATACCTGGAGCGCTGAATGAGTTGCAAAAACCAGCATCATAGGATCATATATTGCCAGCATTTTGGCTCATTTCCAGTCGCAGTGACGGTCAGGCATCTGAAAGTGAGTTTTGATTGAGTCTGACGTGATGAACTCATTCAACTAGTTCACTAAAAAGAACCGATTCAAAAGAATGATTAGTTCGTGAACCAGACGTCATTCCGGAACGTTTGCCTGAGGATCTGGATCACAGGCAATAATGTTCAGTTTCTTGCACAGACTGATCGTTTCGCTTCATA
>NW_015514708.1:4975-5763 GCF_001515645.1 Sinocyclocheilus grahami | reverse complement strand
TATATATATATATATATATATATATATATATAAAATTATAAAATGAATTATTATTATTATTAATAAAATGAATTATTACTATTAAAAAGCAATTAAAAACCTTAAATGCATATTTAAAATAAAGCGATACATCAAACAGTTAATAACAACTATATAGTTGTTTTGTTTTTTTGTCTGTGTTAGACTCTGGGTGTCCTGCTATATTTTTTTGGAAAAGTCTAACCCCTATCATATTTCATCTGTAATGAAAAACACACTATCCATTTAGTCTGAATTAAAGGAGATGTTAATTAACCATCTGGATGTGATCATATCCATTTTTGGAATCTACATATTGGTTTTCATCTCTAACAAGGGGAATAATTACATCTAATTTATTTTGAGAACTCATGAATTGTTTCATTCACACTGTAGTATCACCACTGTGGACTGTGAGAAATAACAAAATAATTATATATAAGAATACATTTTTTGTCCATGTGGATCCACATCCAGCTGTATCTAGTTTGCAGCTTTTAAACTAATCTCAACTGATTTTCTAAGTGAAAGCCACATTATGCAAGCACTGGCCTGCCATCTTTAAGAAGGAAAATCACCCTGATGCTCAAACGAACATCTCTACTACAGTACATAAATTACATTTTTAATGCCGCTTCTTCAACATTAATGGGGACAGTCATTTAGAATGTGTTCTTGATTTACATGGCTCTCGAGGATAGCTTGAACACAAAGTAAACTGTTTAAATAATAATACATTTTAATTGGCTTTAATAGTAGATAATATGTTA
>NW_015514708.1:3510-4384 GCF_001515645.1 Sinocyclocheilus grahami | reverse complement strand
ACCCATTTTTAATCTTTAAAGAATGTTTCTTCTTGGTTATGCGAATGTTGGGAACATTCCATTTTATTATTTTGAGAACATAGTGAGAACAATATCTTTTGAATGTATTAAGAACATTTCCTCTTGGTTATCTGAACGTTGAAGGAACATTTCATTCTATCTTTTTCAAAATGTTTTTTAGTTTAAACTATTGTTATTACTGAATAACGTTACTGAACGTTGTTCTGAGCAAGATAGTTCACCCAAAAATGAAAATTCTGTCATTAATTACTCACCCTCATGTCGTTCCAAACCTGTAAGACCTTCGTTCATCTTCGGAACACAAATTAAGATATTTTTTATGCATTCCGAGAGCTCTCTGACCCTCCCATAGACAGCAAGGATCCTAACGCGATCAAGGCTCAGAAACGTAGCAAGGAGATCGTTAAAATAATCCATGTGACATCAGTGGTTCAACTGTAATTTTACAAAGCTACGAAAATACTTTTTGTGCACAAAGAAAACAAAAATAATGACTTTATATATAATGACGCTGTTTACATTGTTTACGCTTTGATTTGAACCTAAACAACGTATCTGCGTACATATGTTGCAAACGTTCTTTTTACGTATGTGATACTCTCCAAAATGGCACTATAGGGTGACGTGGAGGAAACGAATTGTTGCATAAAGTCGTTATTTTAGTTTTCTTTGCGCATTAAAAAGTATTCTCGTAGCTTCATAAAATTACGGTTGAACCACTGATGTCACATGGATTATTTTAACGATCTCCTTGCTACGTTTCTGGACCTTCATCTTGTAAGGATCCTTGCAGTATATGGGAGGGTCTGAGAGCTCTCGGAATGCATCAAAAATATCTTAATTTGTGTTCCGA
>NW_015514708.1:1936-2467 GCF_001515645.1 Sinocyclocheilus grahami | reverse complement strand
TTTTTTTTCCATTGAAACTCTATTTTAGCCCAAGAAAGATCTTTGTGTTTGGTTTAAAAGGCTTTTAATATTCAGTATTTTGCCCAATTTATACTTCAGACTGGAACGGGATGTGCAAAAATGGAGAGATGAAAGCTGTCAAGCCTTACTTAAAGGCTCAATCATGACAAAATGTTAAAAGACCAGCTGTTTCCAGAAGCCCAAGAAGTAAGAAAGAACGAAAAGTAGAACTGGTTGCTTAAATGGTGGATTTAACACCAAAGAGAAACCAATTGGTTAGAACTAATGCAAATGTAACATCACCTAATTAGTCTTGTAGATGTATCACAAACTTTGGGTCTAAGGAAGGATTTTAAGTGTTGCAATATTTAGCTTTAGCATGCATGATACTCTAAATCTACCAAACTGAAATGTATTTTACAGTGCACATGGGTTTGAGAAGGAATGAACCGACTTTATTTTTACTTTAGTCAAGTAGACTTTTGAGTGCTAATTTGCATTTGTATTTTTCTGCAGACCTCCTGGGTTCCT
>NW_015514708.1:0-1734 GCF_001515645.1 Sinocyclocheilus grahami | reverse complement strand
AATTTTTCAGGTTTTTCTTAATTCAGTTTTAAATTTGAATTGAGTTAGCAGGATGCAGAATAGTAATTTATATTCCAGTGTAAGGAAGCAGAATTCAAATTAATTGAAATTCACATACATTTGACTATTGACAAAGCCATTAAAAATGTTTTTTAAAAATTAAAAATAATAAAGTATGAATGAATGTTAAAAGTCTTATTAATGCTTAACTAAGCCTTGCTTAAAAAGGTTAAAAAATAAAAAATAAGTAAAAAATAAAAACAATTAATTAATTAAAAGCTAAAGTTAGAAGGCCATATGGAAAGAGAGAATGATAACTAAACTGGCTGACTTGCTAAAGTCACAAAAGGAATCAGAGTTTGTGCAAATCAACATGTGGTATTCATTCTTCGCATATTCCCCCACAATATTTTGGCTAATTTCGTAACATGTCCGGTGATGATAATACTAGTGCTACTGCCCATATTCCACACCATCCGATGATCCAAATCTCTGGAATGAAAATTACAGACACTTGACCATGATTAACAGCATCCCTGTCAATTACCAGGGCTCAGCAAAACTGCATGCGTCCTAATTAAAATCAATTTAATTAACTGAATTAAACCGAATTCATTTGTCACATAGAAATGACCAGATGCTGTGGAATCTGGCGTTTGTTAGAAGCTGCAGGAGTGTTTGATTACAGTCACTCCTTCAGGAGTTCTTTGCATCACCCACAGGAACAGAGGCAGCGGAGGTGAGGCAGGAGTGTTTGGCTCGCTGTAAACGACGCCATATCAATTCTTGCGTTTTCTTGAGAAAAGTCGATGCAGCAGTGCCTCGGGAAGACTGACTGGCTCATTACTCCATTGATATTCTCTGACCATGGTCTCATGCTGAATGCTTCACTCAGACAGGAACAACATTAAAGAGCCTCAAGTTTTTCTCCAGCTGCCCGGGCAGAAGATGCCTGGTACGGTAAGGCTGACTCACTCTTAGATGGTGGTCTGAAAGTCTGTGTGCCACCTCATTAAAGACTTGATCATCAGACACAGCTCATAGATAGAATGGATACAGAATGGAAGCGCAATGTTGCAGCTGGTTGTTAACATGTTTAATGTAACTGGGGTAATAAATAACCTTTGCAGCATAATGGATATTTGGTTTGCTCAGCCAGCACAACTGCCTTTTTTGTAAATCATGAAAAGACTGACTAGGGAAAAAAAAAATGTCTTTTTTTAGTTTACATAGTCATTGTTTAATATGTTGCAGAAATATTATTTGGTGTTGATACCATTGCTATTATTTTTTTAAACCTTTTTATCATGTTTTTTTCCCCACATTCATCTTTAAAAATAAATTAGGGGGAAAAATTGATACAGAAAGAGAGATAAATTGTGATCAAATTCGCCTCATTCGACATTCTTTTCAAACATGTTTATGCACAAGTAAAAAAACTTGTTTGCCTATTTAAATTTTTATAAAATGAAAAATCACAATGTACTAAAAAGTTTGGCAAGTGTGGTGAACTGGCTGTTGTTTTTTTATTTTAAAAAAGCCAATTAACTTTAAACTTAAAATAGTTCAGGTTTAAAAATGCTTTGGGAAACATGTATTTTAATAAATCAAAGCTATTTTTGTTAAAGTAATAACAAAATAATTTTTTAAGAAAACAAAAACTTGTCAATAAACATTCAACTTGACAGCAAACCTGTCAAAAGTAAAAAAAAAAAAAAAAAAAAGTTTTGGAAA
>NW_015514707.1:5073-5773 GCF_001515645.1 Sinocyclocheilus grahami | reverse complement strand
AGGATTGTGATTGTGTTAGCAGCGTCGGTTGTACAATACCGCAGAGAAGGGGCAGACAAAAGCCTTTTTAATTACGAGCGCTCTCTCATGCACTGTCAGGCAGTCGAATGAAAGTCAGAGGACGAACTAACCCACAGTCTTAATGTAATAGATTATGTAACGTCCCCTTGTTTCTCAGTTCTTTCCTCACTCTTTCTCTGTTGACGAGATCTGTTGACATTTCGCTCCCCAGCCTCTTAACTATTGACCTGCTAATTCCATGAAATCATACTTTGAAGTGCTGGGAGAAGAGTTTCTCATCGCTCAAAACCCTCAGAGAGGCGCTTTAATGCAGCTCTCACAGGCTCTGACATAAGAGAGAGCTAAAAGTGCAAGCAGATCTGTTTCTTGCTCAGTACAGAGGACTAATGCTGCTTAAAAATATCACTGTGTCTTGATTCAGTCTAGATGTGGCAGCCAAGCAACTACCATCGAGATGAATTTTAATGCTGACAGATAACTTGCAAAAATTTGACTGGCCACCATAGATCTCTAAACTGTCTTTGGCCAAGTCAGAAATACAATTTTCAATAGCCTGTTATCCCACACCCCAACCAAAAAAAAAAAACTATATATATATATTTATATATATATATATATAATAACAGCAGCAGCAACAACAACAATATTAATATTATTACTACTACTAATAATAATAATA
>NW_015514707.1:1720-5063 GCF_001515645.1 Sinocyclocheilus grahami | reverse complement strand
TAATAATAATAATATAGACACTGCATAGTACATACATATTCTATGAACACAAGTTCATAAGTTCATAATCATATACCACTCTAAATAGTACCAGTCTGAGAAGAACACATAAAAGATTTTGCCTTGCCATTCTTGAACTGTAATGTTGACCTTCTCCCGTTACTAAAGTATTGTATCTTTCGTCTGAACATAGTCATTAAAGAATTATTCATCATTATACTGTATTGTGTTGTGCTGGATGCTTCAGGCATGGGAGTGTCTTGAGCAGGTGTGAACCTTTACAATGAGAACTGAAGGTTTGAAGAAGACTGACTCATATAAGTGCTAAGAGCGGCTGAGTCCAAACATTGCTCTAATCTTCATTTCTTCTCAAGCATGTTACAACAGACTGTTGCCAGGAACTAATGATATTACCTCTGAGCACAGCTTCATCTAGGAGAGCCAACAAAGACAAAAGACAAAAAGAAACAAAATCCCTGGCAGAATATTCTCTCTAATACACTCTGAGCCTTCACATGCTTTTTTATTGAAATTGATCGCGTTGCATTAAAAGGTAAAATATTCCTGATCACGTCCCTCATACCTAAAGCTCACAGAAAATATATCTTTGAAACTAAAACATAATTCATTATGATTTTAAGTGACATCCATACACAGCGGATAAATGTAATATACAGTATGTTCAGAATCCATAACTTTGTGTAATATAGCTGACTCATTCTATTGATGAAAGAAGAGCAGGTCTGTTAGTTGGAAGCGAGATATTCTACAGAGCAAGTCGTATTCTACCAGGCCTTCTGGATCACCTGTACTTGAGAAGCCAGACGCCTAACTATACAAATGGCTTTAACATGCATTTCATATCTGGATTGTAATCCAATGCTCCTCCAATGGGATCGGATAGAGGTTGGATGCATTTACACCTGGCTCTCAATGTGTTCAAGTGCTGTCCTTTTGTGATCTGATCGCTGAAATCACATGTTAATGCAGGTGTACAGGAGGCCTGAGCGTTCTCTTATGGCCATGCTGTCTGACAGATGAGGATGCTCATGCAAGTGGACGGTTGCATGAGCAACGGAAAGATGAATGACTTCATATTAAATGCTCTTTCTGTTCTTGGTTTTTGCTCAGAGAGCTCTCAGAAGCTACTTTTGATATTCACAACCGACAGTTGTTTCACATAAATAATTTTAATCAATCTTTGACAGTGTTAGAACATCTTTACCAAATAGCAAGAACAGCATAAAAGGCCGACTTGAATATGCTTACATTAATTGGTGGAGTTCTAGAAGAATGGAGTGATGTGACCCAACTGGAACTTGGACCCATGGATCAAAAATAGGTCTGCATGGTCCAACATAGGCAAGGCTTATAAGCAGAAAAACACCCTTCCCTTGGTCAAACATTGAAGTGGACTAGTCTTGTTAGGGGGTGTTTTACTGTTGGACGTGGAAATCTTGACTATATGAAGGACATCATGGTTTCTTTAAAGTATCAGGCCATTTTGGTAAAGATTTTGATGCCTTTGGTGCAGAGACTGAAGCTTGGTGATCAACAGCCATCCCAAAGCATACATCCAAATGTACTGAAGCTTGTTCAGGGAGCGGTCGTAGAATGTTCTTGAGTGGCCTGTTCAATCTTCAAATTTGAATCTCACTAAAAATATTTGGTGGAATTTAAAGAAAGCAGTGGCAACCTGAAAACTAAAGATTATCAGTGATCTTCAAGCGATGAATGATCCAAGACTGCAGTAGAGATGTGACAGAAGCTTCTAAGCACTTAGAAGTAGTGTTTAGTGGAGGTTATAAAGAATAAAATATTCTGCACCAAATTTGACTTGAATAGTTTTGCACAAGAATGTTTAGAGCCAATTTGATATTTTTTATTTGTTCATTTTTAATAAATTTTACATTCTCAGAATCACTCAAATGGGTGCTAATAAACTCTCTATAATAGTTTATTGATGTCTTTGTTAAATTGTTTTCATGAAATTGTGTTCGCTGCAGCAAAAAGTCTTGCAGGTCAAAGGGATTGAATAATTTTGATCACAGCTGTATATGTAAAAAATCATTAGAGTCAATTTGCCACCCCTAGTTGTGATGTAAGGAATTTTTCGAAGGCCCTCAGCAGAAACTCTACTCTAGCCTTTGTTCATGTTTTTCCAGGGTAACAAAACTAGAAAATTGGTTTAACATATGAAGTAAGATGAAGCCAAAATATTAGCAATTGAAATCTGTCTCCAAATCCTTGAAATAGCATCTGATAGCACATATGAGAAGCTATTCACCTCTATAAATTGAGACCAAAAATGCCTTAAAGGAAACTCTGCAATGAGAAAAGCACAATATGCAGTGCAGGACTTATCATCAGCACTGGCCCTTCAGTGTGACTCATGTCATGATGTATCAGGAGAACATATTCCTCATGCACAAGTATATTTATACCCTGTTAATCAGACAAGAGATGATCTTATGTGCACTTTGGTGATCCGACAGAGCAAAAATGTATAAAACTGCAAGCTAACACAATGGCAGGAACATAAGGAACTTTAAAATTAATGGAGATAACGGGTTTGTTGTGCAACTGGCAATTAATTGTCAGGTGTGGATAGCGGGGTAGCTGAATACCAGCAGGACAAATCATTGGCCTGGAGGCGGATAAGTACTCAAATAGAATTTCAAATTCCATAGAATTCCAACCCATTTATGTTTTTATCAGTAAAGCGATAACGCATTTAAAAGGTGCACCTTTAAAGCAGTCATTCACCTTGCAGCGCTTGCGCTTAGGAGTGTGTGATAAAAAGCTTATTGAGTAATTCATACTAATGCACCGAGGCCTCACTCATGACAATGGCCATATTGAGGATGTTTAAATTCAATTTATAAAGCACAATCCTGTTTCGAAGAAAGCTGCAGCCATATCCACACACAATAGCAAAATGGGAGCTACCAAACCACCCATTGGGCTAAATCCACATTCACACACGTGCACACACTATTGTGAATAAAACATCCTGGGCATTGCAGATGGAGGACGGCACGCTTCCTTTCATTATGTGGCCACCCCAAGTGACACCATGCCACCTCAATCTTTTCTTTTTTCACTCTAATCTCTCCACCTCCTCTCTGGCCCGACTCAGATACGTAACGGGTCCTCAGGAGAGACTGTCAGCCTGCCTGAGCAAACAGCATCTCACTCAGAGAAGCCCACCACCTGTTTTTCCCTTAAAAAAAAAATCCATGCAGGAGGAGTGGATGACGGATACTGCAGAGTGCTACAGGGAAGATCTCACCTCTCATGTATCCCAGGATCGGACTGAAACGGCATGCACCAGGGCCTCGAT
>NW_015514707.1:0-272 GCF_001515645.1 Sinocyclocheilus grahami | reverse complement strand
TCATGAAAAGTCACAGTGCAAAGAACATGAGGCAGATTTTAAAGAGTTCCAGGAGTATTGAGCAGTCTTTGTCAAAAGCATTTGATGCATGTGTCCAAAGTTCAGTGTGGTTGCCGGGGCATTGCTTTGTGGTTGCTTAGTTGTTCTAAGTTGTTGTTATGGTGGTTGCAAACACTTTATGATATTCTAGTAACTAGATATGATTCGGATTCCTCTTTTAGTGTAAGTTTACAGGATTATACATATACATATACATATACATATAAAGAGAC
>NW_015514706.1:4216-5765 GCF_001515645.1 Sinocyclocheilus grahami | reverse complement strand
CAGTTCAGTAAATAAGAAGTTAATATTGTGTTATATTTTAAACACGATATTGTGTGTTTTTGTAAAATTTTGCCAACGAAAATATAAACTATAAAGCCACAGCAGAATTGTTGAAATGGAAATTAAATGCTACGTGTTATATGGAGTGTCCAAACCCGTGCACAAAACGGAGACAGATAGCAGGGGAATTCTGGGTAACTGTGTCTAATTTGCCATTAAAAATGCAGAGCTTATTTAAATCCGCTGAAGGATGGTATAAGTTTGTGAGTAAGAGCGGATCGGGTTGCGTAAGCTGAGGATATTTTAGTTTCTTTCTTGCTCTGTCTGATCTGGGCGCTTGTTTCTCACTGCCATGATCAATACACATCTACTGCACGGCAAAGTATTTCTTATGACTATGCAATGTGAATTCTCTGCAGTATAACCCTCCCCCTCTTCTCTTTCTTTCTCTCTCTCTCTTTCATTACCGGCCTCTTCTCTCATGAGACAGGATTATTCAATCTCTCTATATCGCACACTTTCTCTCTCATTCTAGAAAATATACACACTTTATCGCAGAATCTCATAAGCTTGATACCCCACCCCCTTTTTGTGTCTCCTTCTCAAAATTCACTTGCAAGCTTAGATTTCTCTTTATTAGCAGCCATTTACACAGGGTATGTGGAACTGAGTCTGAATGCGATTTTTTTAATAGTTGGCATTTTTACGAAGTTGGCCTTTTTCCATAGCAACCTATTGTTGTAACACCCGTGGACTGTTTGTTGTGGTTTCTTCCCCTTGTGTTGGTTTAGCCCATCTAATGATTAGTTAATCACCTCATTGTGTTCACCTGTCTGCTTCTCGTTATCTGCCCTATAAGTTCCTGTCTCTTGTATTTCAGTGCTATCGGTTATTGTGAATGTTACCCCGAGTGTGTGCGTGCGTGCGTGCGTGCGTGTGTGCACCTTGTTGTCGCTACATTAAATAGCCTTCTTTTGAATCCTTGTCGTCCTCGTCATCCTGCCTGCCTCCACACACCGTGACAGAATAACCAACCCAAAAGTAAAGTATAGCGGCTTCTTTCCCCTCGTTTGTTTTTGCCAGTTTTTATTTTGTTTTTTGATGGATTACCCCACATTCCAAATCCTCCAGCTGGAGCAGGAGGAACACTCTCTTGAGGACCACACCAATGACTTTCTGTCCCTGGCCCACCTCACGCACTACCCGGACAACTGCCTCTGTGGCTTCTATCAAGTCGGACGAAACGCCACCACACGAGCACAGTTGTCTGGGGATGGTCCTCGAGAGAGCCTCGCCGCCTTCATCGAGTGGGTGCTGGTGTCCTGCAAGTCCCGGCTGACCGTGGACATCGCGGACAACAACACCAGCCCCACTCAGGACCCTGAGCCCAGCCCACCATCTCCCCGCGGTACGGAGCATAAGCCTGAGCCCACCGCTGACGGAGAGCCACTTCCCATTGCGATCCACGAGCCGGAGCGAAGCGGCTGAGAAGAGGATCGCCTCGGAGCCCAACACGTCAGACCAGGTGCGAGAGCCGGCGACAGTGCCC
>NW_015514706.1:0-891 GCF_001515645.1 Sinocyclocheilus grahami | reverse complement strand
CCTACAATTCCTGCCAGACCTGAGACTTGAACCCACAACCTTCAGGTTACAAGTCCAACTCTCTATCCATTAGGCCATGACTGCCCCCGGCAGGCAGCTGAAAGGTGTTTCTGAGGGTAGAGGGTTCAGGCTAGGGTCAGTTTAAGCTCTTCAAAGTGTCTGCTCGGGGTAGTCGGACTGGATAAAGCTCCATGAAGACGCCTTTGCAATAAATTTGCATTTAACGCATGTCACTCTTACTGGCCCATTCAAACTCACTCTCACCGCGAGAGGAGAAACTAATTTGAACCAGTCAGCTTCAAGAAAAAAAATCCCACATGAATTCTAAATATCAAGTTTAAACGCCACGTTCCACGCTAAAATGGTGAACCCGCGGTTATCAGAGCCTGGAGATTAATTAGTCAGACATGTAAAAGCAGATAATATTCTAAACATTTAAACAGCCACCTGCAGGGTAAGACATATGCAGTAAAGAAAAGTATAAATCAGGAATTGAACACCTGAGAAAAACTAAATGTCATGTCCCTGAAGAGAGTTCTTGGCAATTAGCTTTCTTTATCAAATGAAATTTTTTTATTTACCCCTCCACCCTTCTTTCTCATAACTCATTTTTAGTCAGCTAAGTAGATGTCGAAGCAAAATTTGAGAGGGTGTAAATTAGATGTGAAAGAGAAAAAAAAATACTCCCACACAATCCTGATGGAGCCCCAGGCAGTTGTTCTATGCAAACCTCACCTCAGACAGATTTGACATGGAGAGTGTTGCCAAGAGCTCAGGTGTACGCATTGACAATTCTACAGTCAACCAGCTTCAGTCTTTAGAATTAGAAACTTACAGAACTACGGGGAAGAGTTCAGCAATGACAGCTCCCACCTGCCATTGCTAACAGTT
>NW_015514705.1:4311-5765 GCF_001515645.1 Sinocyclocheilus grahami | reverse complement strand
AAAAAAAACAATACCAAAAACACAGTTTACATGACACAGTTTGAAGCTTTACTTTTATTGAACCTTTCTACAGAGTACAATTTCAGACGTAAATGAGAAAAAACAAAGAAAAACAGATAAGAATTTTCAGCAATACATTATTGATTTGTTAAACAGAGAGAGAGTCATAGTGTGCTTGAAGTTGGGGGGTCTTGACCATGCACGAGTCACTCGGATCAGTGGCTGTTTGCTCAAGTTGACCGTGTGAAAACCTTTGCGTACAGAGACCTGCTGATCAGATATGGACCTCTTGCATGTCAACACTGTGGTTCTCTGAAGCCACGCTCTTGGTTGCCTCATTGCCAAGTTCCCTCCTCTGAAGCACCACCTCACGGTTCATCCAGTTCAGAATCAGCTGATCTGTAGTTTTGAAGTCCTTCCTGTTCACAACCGGGGTCACAGGAGTGATGGTGTAGTCCTTTTTGCGACTGAGACACTCGTTGATCTTCTTGAAATAAAGATATAAGATCTCAATCACATTTAGGAGTAGAGAGATGCAGGCCACCACCAGCATGAACCAAATGAAGATGGTTTTCTCAGTAGGCCTCGACAAGAAACAGTCCACCTTGTGAGGACACGGAAAACGGCCACAGATGTATTGGGCCTGAAGAGTGAAGCCATAAATGTAGTACTGGCCTAAGATGAAGCCCACCTCTAAAAGTATCTTGCAATGCAAACTCAGAATGTAGCTTCTCAAGAGTCGCCCCCGAAGGTTGACCTTCCCATTGTCCCTGCTGTACTTGGGAAATTTGTAGCCTTTTTTGAGAAACATATTGATTTGCTCATTCTGAAGCTCTTTCTTCATCATCTCTCTCACTTTCTTTTCGACATGGATGACGTGGACGACGTGGCCCAGGTAGGCCAGAGTAGGTGTGGACACCGAGATGATCTGCAGTACCCAGAAGCGGATGTGTGAGATGGGGAACGCCTGGTCGTAGCAGACATTCTCGCAGCCCGGCTGCTCTGTGTTGCAGATGAAGTCCGACTGCTCGTCGCCCCACACTCTTTCGGCACCGGCGCCGAGGACTAGAATCCTAAACACAAACAGGACAGTAAGCCAGATTTTTCCCACCACCGTTGAGTGCGCCTGGACTCTATCCAGCAGTCTTCCGAGAAAGTCCCACTCACCCATCTTTAATGTTAATTGAATTCCTGAAAGAAAAGACAAAACCGTTAATTGGACATAGCAGTCCGGCTGCAATTTATATGCAGTGATATAATTTGTTTTTACATATTTTATGCAAGCACTATTTATGGATTCAGAAAATACTGTGTTTGTCGTCAAGTCAGGAGACAAACCCGGTTCTTTTCCATGACGTACATGGGAACCAAGGTTTTTGTGCTGAAAACCCAAAACATTGATAATGATAGTAGCAATACTCTATTCAGTCTTCAACTCAGCTTGGTGTTTTTTT
>NW_015514705.1:0-682 GCF_001515645.1 Sinocyclocheilus grahami | reverse complement strand
ATGGTGTAGTTCTGTAGTTTAACTTCTGTCTATTGTATTTGTATGCTTCATTATTCATAAAAGTTGTGTTCATTTGTGAAGATTATCATGAATAACCAAACATGAAGAATCAAACTTTTTTTGGTCACAGAGCTTATTTTCTGCAATAATCCAAAAACCAATTGTAAAACTCTGTTGGGTTGTTGTCAAGAGAACCATGGTAATGCTCACTTCCTGATTGGTCTACAAAAATACATAATCACGGCAGCACTCGAATGGATGGAAAACAAGTAAAGATCTGACCGTAGATGCAGAAAGAGCAGCCTTTCGGGAAGTCGGACACAAGCAGTGCCCAGCAGAAATGTGGACCACTGCTCCTTTTCCCCTGTCCACCATTTTGGGCAGTGCCAGACGGGTGACAAGAGTGGCAGCTACTATATTTCTATTGATAGTGTCCCACACTACAGATTCAGAGAGGTCCATAAAGCCTTGAGAGAGGTCCAGAGACCCATCCATACTGTTAACAATGAATCCAATATCTTTACCGCTGATGGCATCTTTAATAGGTTTGCAGGCTGAGGGGCCCTGACTGAAATCAGCTTCAATTAAAATGGCCTCTACCCCATAAGTGTCTGAAATGGCTTTGGCAGTGTCAGCTAAGTTACTGATGTCACTGCTGATCAGAATCACACAGATGCCATGC
>NW_015514704.1:4593-5765 GCF_001515645.1 Sinocyclocheilus grahami | reverse complement strand
GGAAGTAAAGTGCAGCCTCCTGAGGGACCCTCATAATGGGGAGAGTGGTGCTATCACCTCGGGGGCTGAAGTGACAGGGTGTATGGATGTCAACGCCAGTTTGGTATGAGGTGTCTGACTGAGAGTACAGTTCATAGCAGGTCGATAACATCAACCCATCATCGCCGTCACCATTCTTACAGTTCACAGCCGTTTGTGCGCCGCAGTGTCTGTGATTAGTATAATCATCACACTTTATCCGTTAAGTAAGACTATCACACACTCCTGCCCAGCCAGAAGACATATGCTTGAAGAAACAAGAGACCTCAGCTTAAAATACAACAGCACATAGACAAAAGGCTGCTCTGTACACATGCATGGGAGATCAGGAGCTTCAGTTTGTTCTGCCCAATATCAGCTCCTTGCAAACATGACCATAAAGAGTAAGATAAGATGTAATAAAAATGACTCACCTCAGACAATCCACGATGCAGAGGAGTTTAGTTCTTCATCTGAACAAATTTGGTGAAATTTACCATCACATCACCTGCTCACCAATGGATCCTCTGCAATGAATGTGTGCCATCAGAATGAGTCCAAACAGCTGATAAAAACATCCTAATAATCCACAAGTAATCTACACGAATATAGTTCATGAATTACTGTCATCTTGTGAAGTGAAAACTACATGTTTGTAAGATACAAATACATCATTAAGGCATTTTAAGTTTGAGTTTATTTGACTTAAAAAGTAACAATACACTGTTACTACTTTCCTGTCAAGGATAACACAATAAAGTTGCATTAACTTATTTCCATTGTGGTCCTTGCTTTTAAAAGAAAAACGAAGAAAATCCTAGTAAAAAAAAATCATAATCAAAAAATTCACTCACACCCATAAAAATAACAAACAGATCAAGCAATTCCTTATACATTTAAATCATCTTATCTAAAAACAGTCTCTTCACCCTTATTCTAAAACCCTCACAATCTGTTAATACCTTGATATCCATAGGCAGCAGATTCCATTCTTTTGCGCCTGAATATTTAAACGACCTTAGACCATATAGTGTCCTATAGCTACCTACATAAATTAATATCCATAGTGCTCTGTCTGGTAAAATACCCATGCCTTACATTAACCCGAGAAAAATAAGAATTCAAATATACTGGAGCCCTATCATTAATAATTG
>NW_015514704.1:0-1582 GCF_001515645.1 Sinocyclocheilus grahami | reverse complement strand
ACGAAGACCTAATCATGATGACCTGCTTGTACTTCAATGCTAAGATAGTGGGGGAGAAAGAAAAACTGAAACTAGACGAACAGCAAATACTATCCCCAAGGGCCTTTTTTACAGTTAAATGAAATAATTAGAGCCAACTCCCCTGTGGAAGCACTTTTTTTAAAATTAATTTTCAAGGAAATAATTAGTTTTTTTGTAATTATGTGTGTGGCTTGCATCTTTAATCATTGGGAGGCAGCTCCCTTTGGGCACCAAGGTGCTACGCTACACCTCTTTGTTGGAACACTTGTAGTTTTGCAGTGTCCACACGGAGTGCCAAAACTGGACTTGAATATGAGGGATGCATACCAATGCTGGAGCTGACCACACATTATGTACCTGTGCTTGAGGAAGCCTTTGCTTAATTGGGCAACAAGGTTCAGAGGAAGTCTCTTTTGTGGCAAGTGAAACATTCATTTTAAACAGCCCTCTCTAACTATTGACGTAGCAAAAATCTCAAAAGAACAAAAATAAGTAGTCGCATGTGTTCATTGCATATTTTAAAACAGCCTAATTTATATGTCAAACAAAGGTCAATGGCAACAAAAGGATAAAAGAGAGCAGGGCAATCAAGAATGAATGCAAATTAAATCAGCATTATATTAACTAAACAAGGTTAACAAGCAAATCGTAAGAAATATATGCTAAGTGCTTACATTACATTGCTGCACACAAACCCTAAACCAAGTCTCAGTTCTTAATAGTGGCCATATTGTGCTTGAGAGCCTTTGTTTGTATGTTCAAAAAACCCTCCTCACATACACAAACTGCACTTTAAACAGGACACAGTATTACCGGTTAAGCCTTGAAATTGGATGTAGGATCGCCATCGGCGGTTTATATGCTTGGCCACAACATCTACTGCGTAACATCTTTGCTCAGAGCTCTGAGCTCCCAGGCACTTGTATTAATTGAGCTAGTAATTGAACAGTTGTCTTCATTAGTTCTGGTCCCCTGCACACGAGTCTTGGTTTTAGGATTACCAGCGATGTGTTTGCGTGAGGAAGAGGGGGTTGAAGCCCTGAGGTGGATTTACAGAGAGTTTCAAGCTCACACTGCTGCATTCTGTGAGAGGAAATGAGAGGTGACCAATGAGTTCACCCTAGCAACCATAGCTAATCCTAACAAAAAATAAAGTAAAATAAAAAATACATGGAATTGCAGCAGCAATTAATATAATCAATCACTAAACACCACAACAACGCAAGATATAGTGATATATAGTATTTAAGTTATATGATCAAGTCTAGATTTTATGTCTGATAAACTGATTATTGCTAAAAAAAAATATTTCTTTGAGTCAGCTGTTTTCAATTATTTATTTCAGCTGATTCTCACACACACACACACACACACGAATCAGAATGATTCATTCACTAGTTATTGCTATAAAAAAAATATATTTTTTTTTTTGAGTCAAATAGTTTCATTGAATCATTTGAACCGGTTCACAAAACCAGCCTGTATGATGCATTTATGAATTGGACTGATTTGTTTCAAATGGTTCTCAAATCAACTCACCAATTCATTGAACCTAGAACTG
>NW_015514703.1:4549-5766 GCF_001515645.1 Sinocyclocheilus grahami | reverse complement strand
TATATATATATATATATATATATATTAGCTTTCATGAAAAGGCAAATTTTTTTTCATTTAACTTACTATTTTTTTAATTGTTTTGAAAAGCAGCCCATATAACAATGTACATTATAACACTGGCGTAGTCTGCAGTCAAAGGTACTTCTGTGTGGTGACAAACCTGACAGCTGTGATAATGATCAAAAGACATTAGTAACCTGTGTAGAAGTAATTGAAACACTGTTTGAAGCCTCAGGCTCTCTCCTTCATACATGGTTTATGCATCCATTAGTGAGCTTGATTTGGTTACAGTAACAGTATCATGAAGGGCTGCTGCACTTTCCTGACTGTGACTGATGGGTCTACGTGATCAAGAGAACTAGCAGGTGCAGACTTCTCTCTTTCCTGAGTGTGTAAATCATAACCTCAGATGAACATCATATTGGTTATAGTACTGTACATTTTGACTCGCCTGAAGTTTTAGCCAGCTGCTCAGTAGTAGATATTATAAACCTGGCTTGAAATAACTAACTAAATAAATAAACAACTCTTCCATCTTGAACCCTTGGTCCCATAGTAAATTATGACTTGAAGTGGTTCTGTTCAGCAGAAGCGGTCTGGGGCAACAATAAATAAATATGACAACAAACATTCTGCACGTCTTATCGAGTTCAACACTGGTCAGCTCTTTGTGCTTTCACTCCCAAAAACAATCCTGCATGACTGACTCCTGGGCTTTGAGGTTTTTCTCATTTTCTCAGAATGAACTTTTTGATAATTCACAATCTCTGGGCCTCATGGGATGGAGAATATAAAAAAAATGTGCTTATTCTAAAATAAGCTTTCCTGGTGATTCCCTTCTTTGAGTTTTCACATAGATGTAAATTAGTGACTGGAAAGTAGCAATAAATAAATAAACATGAAAGGATAATGTTACAAAGAATGTATGAAAAAAAAGCTCAATTCATCTCATCTGCTTTTCAGTGTTCTTTGAGGTCTGTACATTTACTTATTTGCAAGACACCAATGAGATAAATAGACAATTAAGGGAAACTTTTGCTTAAATCTCCTGCTTCTCAGTTTGTCTCCTGCGATAAAGACCTAATCATGCATATCCTATAGACTTTTCAATATAATTGTTAGACTTTTCAATATAAACGTGTAAATTATACATCAAATATTTGTATACGCTAACTGTTTAAAAAAACGGTCTCATTTGGATCTATTTTTTATTT
>NW_015514703.1:0-854 GCF_001515645.1 Sinocyclocheilus grahami | reverse complement strand
TACAATCTCAGAGGACTTTACCGTTGTTGTTAATCCATAACAGTTTGAATGCTTAAACTTTTCTCCACTCAATTAGCTTAACAGGGCTGATCATATCCATCATTGTAGGGAGTACAAAGATTTTATTAGACCACCAAAATAAAAAATAAATGCAAACAAAAACAAAACTCTCTTATCAGTATGACAAATTATTACAATATCCTGATCAGCCACCACTTCCTGAGCGTCTGATAAGCATATTAAAATAGATTGAGTGATATTCAAAAGACGTGAATGCAATGTCATCTGTTATTGGTCGTTGACTCCCTTGGCAGCATGCCTGCATCTGCTTACACAGTATGTTCTTGTCTTATCCTGAAACCAGTGAAGAAACAGCTTGAGCAGACAAGTGCTAATACCTTATAATTACAGAACCTGAATTCAGTTTTATTGGCTAAGTTACAGTTACGAGGAATTTGCCTACATTGGTTATTCCATTAATACAACTACAGTTACAGTTATTCATAATAAATTACCTACTACAGCATACTATATAGACATACTGTACTGTGTTCAATATATAACACAATAACTGTGTCGCAGTATATCTGAAGCCTTTTCAAATGTCTAAGCAAATTCTTGCCTAGAAATATGTAACTCTTCCCTGAGGGTGAGAATGCAGCTTTATAAAAAAAAAGACCAGCTAAAAATAAGTCTGACATATATTTGGAGAGCTCGACCATGTTTGACCTTTACACCCATGTGAAGCTGCCTGATGTGTTTTCATTATGGTACAGTTGTGGGAGCTTTGAGAGGATGACCAAACCGAATTCTCATCTATCTATCTATCTATCTATCTATCTATCTATCTATCT
>NW_015514702.1:5229-5766 GCF_001515645.1 Sinocyclocheilus grahami | reverse complement strand
GTGTGTGTGTGTGTGTGTGTGTGTTGGTTGTTGGCTGGCTTCTGTCTTTAGCATCAGTTCCACATTCCTCAGACTGGTCCGACTGATCACCTGATCTTTCCCGCTTCTCTGTCAGTCAGATGAATCTCACAAAAACACATTGTATTTCACACTGAAACGGGAAAGAAGCACAAGAGAAAGAAACAAGACATTTTTGACCATTAAGGTTTTGCATTGACATTATTTTCATGACAATTAAACACAATTCTTACAAAAATTGGCGTTACTTGTAATGCAAGGAAATCTAATTTTCCTTGCTGTAATTTGATAATGTATTCTTTATATTTTATATTTCATGGTAGCAGTATTTGTTGTACTGCCTTTAAAGTCAACATGATAAACCATTAGAAAATTATAATATTGAAAATATTGGGTAAAATTTTTATTCAAAACAACAAAAGGTTGCATAGTTTAATTTTATTGATTTATTGATTTACATATTTAAGTACATATAAAATATAACTATTATGAAATATTTTGAGGTTGTTGTTTTTTAAT
>NW_015514702.1:2421-2812 GCF_001515645.1 Sinocyclocheilus grahami | reverse complement strand
AAGATTAGAGAAGCAAGTGTTAGTTTTTTTTTTTTTTTTAAAGAAAACAAGCGGTTAGTAAATATATAGAGTGTAAAAGCGGCACTTTTTAAAAAAAAATAAAAAATAGAATTAGAATACAGAGTGCTATAGTTAGAGGGTCAAATAAAGATGGAAGAGATGTGTTTTTAGCCGATTCTTGAAGATGGCTAAGGACTCAGCTGCTCGGACTGAGTTGGGCAGGTCATTCCACCAGGAGGGAACAGTTAATTTAAAAGTCCGTGAAAGTGATTTTGTGCCTCTTTGAGATGGCACAATAAAGCGACGTTCACTTGCAGAACACAAGCAGCTAGAGGGCACATAAGTTTGAAGTAATGAATTAAGGTAAAGTGGTGCAGAGCCAGTGGTGGTT
>NW_015514702.1:0-1005 GCF_001515645.1 Sinocyclocheilus grahami | reverse complement strand
TGTTTGCTGGTAAGATGTGCTTGACAGATTGTGGTGTGGAAAATTATGCACTGATGGTTAGTACCATCAAAGCTCTCCTCTAAAACTAAAAAAAAAAAAAATTGATTTTGGTTCATTTAATTTAATTTCGAAGCTCCATCGAAGCTCTCTTCTGAATGTATATCTTGTCAAAAGAACAACCTGTCTGTTGCCATATTGATTTAAGTCTTAAGTTCAACATAATAGTTTTTGATTTATTTTGAATGAGGGAAGCACCACTCTGAATGATTCAATCAGTGAATGAATCATTAGATAGATTCAAATGGAACTCAGCATTGATTTATTGTAGATTCAGCGCTGCAGTAAACACTGTCCGAGTATTGTAATATGCAATTCTGGTTGATCTTATGTATAGTCCTCATTTACTCATTCATTCAAATATTTCTTAAACTCTCTCTATCCAGCCGATTTAAATGCATGGCATGCATGGTTTATCATCCAGTCATAAAGCTTGTTTGGCTCCTGGCGTGATGATGGCATAGTTCTGCTGCATTGGTGTTGGTTTTCGAGGAGCAGATGGGAATGACAGGCAAAGACAGCATCATTAGGTGATGCTCTCAGAGGACAGGTACGGGACGCAGTGTCTCACATTCTCCATTTACTTTGGACACTTTGGACGTGTGCCGAGTTTATGTAAATGGACGAGAGTAAGACACTCAACGGGATGCTTACTGTGTTCTAAAACAGCATGATAGAGCACTTTTCCATACATGCATGTAGTGAGTATACATCATTCTACTCGTAGGGAAAAAATATTCATATAATATTGACTTGTGTCAATCCTGCTGCTGTTAAGCTGCAGAAATCTCAAATATGTTGCAGGATGTGCATGTGAATGTTCATCTTACAAATTTGAAAGTAAAAGCACAAAACAAAAAACATTTATTTTTTTATTTTCTGAAGCTAATGTGAGTGTGTTTTTGCTATACGCTGTATTAACAAAAACATTAATGGCATTAATAAAAA
>NW_015514701.1:5172-5767 GCF_001515645.1 Sinocyclocheilus grahami | reverse complement strand
GGACAACTTTAAAGGCGATTTTCTCAATATTTAGATTTTTTTTTCGCGCCCTCAGATTACAGATTTTCAAATAGTTGTGTAAATATTTTCCTTTCCTAACAAACCACACATCAATGGAAAGCTTATTTATTCAGCTTTCAGATGATGTATAAATCTCAATTGCAAAAAATTGACCCTTATGACTGGTTTTGTGGTCTAGGGTCACATATTAGATCTGTGCATTTGGTCTGAAAGTGACAGCAGGCTAATAAACCTGGCAACTGTCTTCGTAATTAATGGTAATCAAACAACAACAAAAAAGAAAATCTCTCATTACTTTCGACTGAATCACTTCTGCAACTTTAATAGGACTAAATCTACAGTATATTGAATTTACACAGTGAAGATAAATTTTTTTTGGGACACAATTTAAGTAATATTTCACTTGTGATATTGAAATTGATGACAAGAATTATGAAATTTCAATGGTATCAAAATTGATATTATAAAAGCCTTAAAGCAAAAATAACTATATTGTGATATAAACTATCAAAAAATAAAATTACATATGTTATAAGATTTTGGTCATCTTGCAACTTTTACAACTTTAACAGTC
>NW_015514701.1:0-933 GCF_001515645.1 Sinocyclocheilus grahami | reverse complement strand
CATTTAATTCATTTGAATGTGCTGAGACAGCTGGTTTCAGCTTATTATTAAGAGTGAATGAGTGCATATTTTAAAATAAAAATATTTTTGAAATTGGTTCAAATGCATGGCAATGAATTCTATTTATTTTACTTCTTTTCTTTACTCTCTAAAATCCCTTTTAATTTGTGATCCTTTCATCAAATTTCATGCGGCCCCCTAAATTGTGAGGCCCTGTGTGATCACACTTCGCACAGCCCTTGCGACAGCTCTGTATATAAACATGAAAAACCTGTGAAGGTCATCAGGATCACAGTTGACCAGGAATGAGGTGACAGTCTCTGCTACTTCCTCATTGGAAAGGACATCCCACAGGCCATCAGTTCCCAACACCAACACATCATCTGCTCCATGTTCATATTGTGTCAATTTATACACTTTCACCTGCAGAGAAAGTATAGCTTAATACAGTAAAGTTTCAGGCTGGTGATGTAAAAAACACAAAGCGAGATATCCAGATATTGAGTTTGGCATGCCAAATCCAGTAAGCCTGTAGTCTGGTTCTCCAGGGAATGGGGCATCCTGCTTGAGGCAGAGGAATTGGACAGTGGGTAGATCCATCAGTGAAGGAGAAGAAACAAAAAAAGGAAGAAAGAAAACTGAGGGCTTAAATACAGTTAATGTAATTAACTGGAACTAATGACAGGTAAAAACCATGGACATTAATGATGACTGCAAACACAGGCAAAAAAACCCAGTGAAAACCAAAATGCAAAGAAACTAAACAGACCAAGACCATGACAAGTACCTGTTTTTAAAATTATTTTCAAAACATTTAAGGCACCCTCTATAATGCATGAAACTGGGCTATTCAATACAGGTCAACTCTGACAATAGTATGGCACAACAGCCATGTACAGTGGTGTGAAAAAGTGTTGGCCCCCTTCCTGATTT
>NW_015514700.1:4313-5767 GCF_001515645.1 Sinocyclocheilus grahami | reverse complement strand
GAACTTGCCTACCCCTGTGATCGGTAAACAATACATATAAACCTGGTAGAAACAGACTGTATATATCCTGCTTTACCTTTTCACCAAATGTGTAGCTGGGCTGACATGAGAATTCCTTAAAGAGGTATGACCTTTGTTACAATTCTTCTTAGTCGAAAGATCAAGAACTCCATCTAAAGAGACAAATCATTCACAGGTAAGATGCCCTGATTTCTTTTGAACTAGTAGCTCTTCATGTATTCATAATTCTATACTGTACCTTGCTCAAAATCCTCCACTTTGACCTTTCTCAGAGAGAGGTCCAGCGGGGCATCTTGGTCCACCATGATGAACTTTTTCTTAGCAGAAGCAATGGAGTCTATTTTGACAGCAGTGGATGAAGTGATACAGCTAGTTTTCAGAAGGCTTTGGTCCTTTTTATCATTGTTCTGAAGGAAGTCCTGAGAGCAGTCACTTCTGGAGGTATAATGTGAAGCTAACTCATTAATCATCTGCTGCACGATACCACAAGCCACCACAGGGATGTGAGGATCTGGAATTCTTGGCGAGTATTCTGTTGACAGTTCAATTAGATATGTTGTTAAAATAAAGCAAACTATTCGGCAACATAAAAGTCTGATTATAAACGTCACAGTTGATAAAGACTTAATTCAAATGTGCAGGTAATAGGAACACACTAGAAAGGAAAATAATTCAGGCTTGGAGTAAATGAAACTTTATTACAGCTCTGCGAAATGCACATTAAAACTTGTGAGAGATTGATCGATTTATTTACTCTGGACAGTAACCGCTCTTACTAAAGTAATAGTTGCAGTCATTTCCATCACTACAATGCACCATGTCTCACCATTCATTACCACACAAATGACAGACTATGTGCTGGTATACTCACCTTTCCTGTGTAACACTGCATCCAGGAATTCCTCTGATTGCCACTCAAGTCTGCTTATATTAGAAAGATCTTTACCTAGTAAAGGTTTTCCACCACTTTCCACAATTTGTTTGGTGAGTGCAACTACATGTTCCTGTTCATGGAGGGAAATACAAAGAGAATAAAGGGTGGAGGTGTGTGCTTTAACATACTTTAGGAGACACGCATGCAACTTCAAATGTATTCAAATACCATGGTAAATGAAATTAACACTTAAGATACTATCACTGAAAGCACTGTATCCACTGAACACATTACTTGAATCAATAGTATAGCTAGTGCAAGAAAAACGATTCCCTAAGGTAAAAAAAAATCAGAATGGTTCTTCCAAGGTGTCTTGATATATCAGGAAAAGGGGGGAAAAGTGTAAATGAACAAAAAAAACTACCTTCACTTTTTCTCGTCTTAAGCAGCAGAAAAGACATTTTTCATCAAATGACCAATTTGACACACTTGCAGGCTTACAATCTGTGGATCCAAAAGAAGAGGCAAAATTCAACTGTGTGTGCAAGAAAGGGAACTT
>NW_015514700.1:0-603 GCF_001515645.1 Sinocyclocheilus grahami | reverse complement strand
TTGTCTAATATCATTTAAAATTGGACATTATATTAAAATGTTTTACACTCAAATTCTTACACAAGTCACAGACTGGTTTCTCTTCTTTCAATAAATATGAATGAGTGAGTCTTGAATGACCAATTCGACATCTTGTATTTACAACCTGGTCATATCTACTTTCAAAACAGTAATTACTTATTTCATTTACTACTGGATTCACCTCATATAGTTTTGTTGCATGCATTCATTCCATTCGCCATTTATTATTAATGTAGAGATTCAATATAGGTTTTACATCAGATACTGGAATATTACATTGTTATTTCCAACTGAAGAGCTTCCTTCACCGCTTTATCTGCTTATTCATTGCTGACCAATCCCATTTGGCCGGGTATCCAACAAAAAATAATGGTGAAATCTTGTTTCTTTAAAAAGGTCAACTTTTTCTAGTATACTACTAATAGGCCTAATTTTAGGCTGTTCAGTTTAGGACATAGGCAGGACATAGAATCTGTGCAAATTAAGAAATGACGTTGCGGTTCCTTTTTAGGGTTGGGTACCGAAACCCGGTACCAATATGGCGCTTTTCCACTGCGTGGTACGACTCGGCTCAGTACGGCA
>NW_015514699.1:4740-5767 GCF_001515645.1 Sinocyclocheilus grahami | reverse complement strand
TTTGGTGCTCAAGAATATTATCAATGTAAAAAACAAACAAACAGACAAACTATACTATTTTGTATTGTGTTATTTTTTTAAGGATTCCTTGAATAGAAAGTTCAAATGAACATCACGTATTTAAATAATATTTTTAAATGCTGTAAATGTTGTCCTTAACTTTTGTATATGTTAACGACAGACAGACAGACAGACAGATAGATAGATAGATAGATAGATAGATAGGTAGATAGATATTATATTTAGATGTTTTAGATAGATATTTGTCTTAATTACCTGAAGTTTTGAAGCAAATATTCATGTATGCAGTTAATTCACATTAATTTGATTTATAAATATAACAAGCACAACTTCATAACTTTACAGAAACAATGTCTGCTGACATAACAGTATGTTGTACATTAAACCATCTTTAACTCTCTTCCGACATCTCTGAATCTAACGATCTGCAAAAACACACAGCATAACTGAGGGCACATGTCATCTGCCATTGTTGTTGAAAGCAAATCACATTAAATATGGATGAATGCTTTCATGCATAGCTGAAAGCCAAGAAGCTGAGCCTTCCAACTTTTGGGCTTTCAGCTGCATAACTGCGCAGTACAATGGCCTTGAGCCCTATAGAGAAGCAGAAAGGTGGCAATAAGAAGAAATGACACTGAGCATAAAGAAGAGGCCTTTATGGAACAAAAGCAAGAAGCAATTTGTCTGTTTACATTGAAGGTGAAGCTGCTGTGAGACGTGACACAATGACTGCCAATCTCATTTCTGAAAAGAGAAGATATCTGACTTTTAGTCTAAAGTTAAGTTCATATTTAAATGAAAGAGATAACTTTTATGGCTTGATTTTTTTCAATGCATTATTTGTTGCTATTTCTATTCAACAATTTATTGTAGCTTCTGTAAATTGAGCCACTGTATGTGTTATTTCACGACAAAATGGAAAATATTTCAATTAGTCAAACAGTCACCATGTAATAAACATCATAACAGTTTACTAATACATAATATCAAATTGTTTGACTCC
>NW_015514699.1:0-789 GCF_001515645.1 Sinocyclocheilus grahami | reverse complement strand
CTCTTGTCTCACAGTCTGCCATCCTGCCTGTCCTGCTTGGCTTCTGTACTGCATTTTGTTCCAATAGCATACCTTCCAAACACCCCTGGCAGACTGTCCTAACTTCACCTGCGACTGTAACTCAACACCTCCCCGGCTGACCCTCACTGAGGTTTCAGCAGATAATTTGGCAGGAGAGCAGCCCCACACCTCTTAATCACACGCTCATTATAAAGACCCTTCAGTCGAGCCCAAAAAACACAAGCGTATCGCTCTAGTTCCTGCACGCCTCTTCAGACATGTAAATAGAGGGAGGCTAATGTGCTAATTGGATACATTTTAGGGTCAAGTGTCTGAAATTAAATGTCATTGATCTGCTTAATAAAGCCTGTTAAGATGTTAGTAGTACTAGCAGAAAAAATTCAGCCAAAAAATTTAGGTCAGTATGAGCTTGATTATTAGACAAATGGTCAAATTAGACAGACAGCAATTTAGCTTATGCAAAAGCAAAGAAAACTGTTATACGATGACATAAATTTGCAGCTTATAAAATAAATACATTTATATTGTATATGCCTGTATTTTTATTTCAGTTTTACTAATTTCAACATTTCAACAAGGCAACATTTCTCATTTAAATTAATTCAATTAAATTCAACTTTAATAACAAACTTTGGTTCGACAAACATAATTTAGATATCAGAATTAAGAGATAACAAATTTTCTTAACCTGATTTTTTTTAACCTGAATTATTGTGCAACTTTTCACAAGATGTATTATTATAATTTATTTACACCCCCCCCCCCCCC
>NW_015514698.1:22135-22739 GCF_001515645.1 Sinocyclocheilus grahami | reverse complement strand
CTTCAGCTAAAGCGGATTTGCATATGGACATGATGATGCCTGTTTAATGTATTTAATGTTCAGACATGTTATTAGAGCTGAACAGTGCTGAGAGCTGTGACTAGTTTTTCAAACATTTCATGAGCAGCTGATCAGAAATAAATGTACACACAAACATTTGAGCAAGCCAAACCTTCAACTTGTATAACAAATCTTTAAGTATCTGTACACGTAAGAGCTTTCAGCCAAGCTATAGAATACACAGTGATTAAAGACTTAAAGATTATTTTATTAGTACTCTTTTCATTATTACATGGCTCAGAGATATGCAATTTAGGAAAATTGCTTCAGATTAATTAAAAGTAACACCTGAAACAATTGGACAAATTTATCTGAGCTCCTTGGGAACATTAGCTCCTCATGACTGATATTGTGTTTTTGTTTATGGTGTGAGGGGTCAAAGGGTCATAAGGTTATGACAATACTAGTGCACCCTCCTGCAGATAATGCACTGTATTGTGTGGAGATCACTGAAGCTCTGCTCTCAGCAGGAAGTTGAGAGCTGTGATAAGTGAGCTTTGGAGGAGAACAGACAGTGGCATTGTGACCCTTTGGGTCACTGTAC
>NW_015514698.1:4957-5767 GCF_001515645.1 Sinocyclocheilus grahami | reverse complement strand
TTTTTTTTTTTCTTTTTTTTAAATCGTAACAACTCCAATCTTTTGTACGTTAGTGTATATAGTAACCCATATTCTTGTCAACTTCATAAAGAAGACGTGAAAAGAAGCTGTTTAGACTACAAAAGAATGACTGAAATGGTTAGCTAACGACAGTAAAATAATAATTTACCAGATTAACACCTTGTGTGTGCGGTGCTTTCCCTAGTTCTTTTGAAAGAGACATTATAGTCTGTAAATGAATCCTTCTGTCTGCTTAAACTGAAAGGTATAATGTGTGCTGTGGTTGACAACATGTCAGCAGCATCTACAAAACCATTGACAAATCCAGCATGTTCACAAAAGGCCTCTGTCTGGGTATTCACACACAAGCAACCAAAGTAAATCACAAACAACCCTCTAACTGAACACCTATCAGTTTTTTTTAAAACATGAAAATGAGGAAAGGAAATATTCAGTAAGTTGAGGCCAAATGGCCTTTCTCCATAAAACAACAGTGGACAGAATGTGTTAAAATGGCATTTATTTACAAATCGAGGCATTCATGCATGCACATTCAGCAAGAAAAAAATGTCCTATTAGAATAAGAACACTTATAAGAATTTTTTTTTTTAAAAAGTGACATCGGGAGATACAGGAGAGTCTAACCAAAAAAGAAAATTCTATCATCATTTACTCACCCTCAAGTTGTTCCAAACCTGACTTTCTTGACTGTATGACCTTTCTTTTGTGTAACATAAAAGATGATATTGTGAAGAATGTTGGGAACCAGTGGCGTAACTACAGACAGTGCAGGCAGTGCAGCCGCACTGG
>NW_015514698.1:2397-2743 GCF_001515645.1 Sinocyclocheilus grahami | reverse complement strand
TAAAATTTTTGGGCAAACAGTACCTTTAAGGAAAACAAGGTTGACAGGGAGAAGAAACAAACAAAGATCACCTGCTGTTGTGCGATGAGAAGGCCCACAGTTTTCAGAGCTTATGTTCTCCAAACAAAGCGTGCACCAGGAAAGCTGTTTAACAGATGACAAGCATTGCCTGGAGAGAGAGAAAGAGATATTGAGATCAATAGGATGATGTCGACTGATCCTTTGACATTTAAAGAATGAAAAAACACAACAAACACATCCATAAGGAATGTATAAACATACATGGATGAAGCAGCAGCTGTTGCTCTACTGTAGTCACTATCCATGACATCTGACAACCTATGAA
>NW_015514698.1:0-853 GCF_001515645.1 Sinocyclocheilus grahami | reverse complement strand
TATACAAAAAAAGCCATAAATAATCTATTAAAATTTGTTAGAAAACATGAGAGCTCCACATACATATCTCCAGAATACACACACAAAGTTTGTATTGAATAAAGCCTTGCTGATGCAATCATATGCATCATAATACCTTTTCTCACAATGTTTCATCAATACATATATTTTTTAATGTATGTGTTTCATATAATTTCCTGCAGAGATGTGGTCAGATTTTGCTCCAAAATTTTGAACCCAGTAATCTGCATTAGAAAACCCCAGACACAGTGGGCAGCCTGAGAGCAGTCAGATGCTCTTTCTGGTCTACAAGCCACTCGTGTCTATTAGACATGGCACCCCAAGTGGACTGATCTTACAGAACACAGCTCGGCTCATGACCTTGACACCAGAGGAACTCCTGGGAATGAGCTCAGTAATTGCGAGCATGGCTTAACGAATCAGTGAGCACTGATCAAATTAGGAGAACCATTGTCTATCGACTGCAAAGCTGACTGCAGGGACCCTCCTCTCGCTGTGGACATGCAGCGGAGCCTGTAAATAGAGCCCACAATAGGAGTTCTGTCACGTAGCCACACAACCACGTAATGTTTGGGTTTGGAGCAGCAGTCAGAGGGATTTACACATAATCTGGCATTACTGAGAGAGAGAATGATGGGTATTTAGAAATAAACAAGGATCAGAATTTAAGAATCTTGTGTCTTATCCCTAAGGCAGTATTAATAAGGCATATGACGGATTATTAAACGGTTCAAAAGAATGATGGAGATTTGTGAATCTTATGAAGAAGAACTGAAAGACTGCAGGTAATAAACACTGAATGCAAAATTAATGCATTCAAAGCTAGTGAATC
>NW_015514697.1:3937-5767 GCF_001515645.1 Sinocyclocheilus grahami | reverse complement strand
TAAATGTAGCCTAAAGCCCTGTTGAAGCATCATATGATATACGACGAGAGTAATATCTACAAACGGCGGTATTCAAATGAGGTTTTCGACAAGGCATTCACGTTGTTCTTTTTGTTGTACATTTTGTTGTTCTCTTCTTTCTTTTCGGCTCTTATGAAAAATGCGCAGCTGCTAGTGACTACTAGGCGGACGACAAATACCCACACGAGGTCGCTACCTCACCAAAGTTCAGTAGTCTATTATACACAATAGCTACACCTACAATAATACTTTGATATGAGAGTTTGTCAAATAACCCCGAAGCAATCATTCGTTTATAGGATCATTTTGAACTTTATTTTTAACGTTATTTTCCTGTGGGTCACGCTATGCGGTAATTATTGAGACAAAAGTTACATCCATTCTCCAAACCGATTATAGCCTATTATTTAGGGTCACGGGAGGAGCGCTTTGAGAAAAATATGAAAAATGTAAATATGAAATATTTGACACCATCCGACTACTCAAAGGGAAGAAAGCAAACACGTCATGAATCTGTCAGTGTTAAGCGAGTTTGAACTCGTTTTAAAGTCAGGTATTCGTGCGCACATTTGGGTGTGGCCAAAGAAGCAGGCGCGCGTGCCCTAGAGGTGAACCCATCACACTTCAGCACGCAGAGCTCGCGAGATGCCTAAATATCTGTGAAACGTTCATTTAAACGTGGTCCATACAATTACTTAAAAATTAAGTTAACCATTTCTCAAGTGAGTTTTGTTTCCGTTTGTCTTTTTCGCAGACTTGAGCAGCGCAGATTTGAACAGCGTAGGCTATTTGGCGGTCGAATACCAGATAAGTAGCCTCTTATCTGCAGCCTCTTATAGCGATAACCTAAACTAATTAATGGATCGTTTAAAGTTGGTTCTGCAATATTTCCAGTCAAATTCTGAGTCCATCTCCAATGGTATCTGTATAATATTGTCACTGATAAGCGTCAAGTTGTATACAAGTTTTGATTTCAACTGCCCCTGTTTACCGCAATACAATAAGATGTACGCACTAGGGGTCATGTTCGTCCCTCCAATTATATTGTTCCTTTTGGGAGTGTTAGTTAATCGTCATACTGGGGTGCTGATGGAAGAGTGGGTCAGACCCCTGGGCAAGAGGACAAAAAATCCAGCAGTGGTAAAGTAAGTTTGAAGCGAAATAATATTCATAATATTAGGCTACTCATTTATTATTTATATTAATGTTAATACTAATATTAATTAGTACTTATATGTACTTGAAATGTAGCCTAATTACCAAAGAAAGTACTGGTAATAAGGTAACTAAATGGGGTAGGGTTAGGTTTAGGGTTAGTACAGTTATTACCTAGTTATTGTAATTACATTAATAAGTACAGTATGTACACGAGGAACAGGACTGTAAAATAAAGTGCTACCAAAACACTTATATTATCCTTCTCCTAGATTTTTACTGTCATCGATGTTGCAACGTTCCTTTCTGGCCCCCATGGTCTGGATTCTGATGACGCTCTTGGATGGAAAATGTTTCATCTGTGCGTTTAGTATGAATGTAGACCCTAAATATTTTACAGGAATACCAAACAGCACTGGCCTGGAATTGATCAAGATCATGGCTAAGGTGCCTTGCAAAGAGGATGTCATCTTCAAAAACAGCAGTTTTCGGAAAGCTGTCTCACGCTATGTGCGTTGTTACTCTCAGGTGAATGGGTTTTCTCACATTTTTTGGTGCATTTTTTCAATACTTACATTGTCTTTAGTCAAAGAACCGTGATGTCAATGCCATTTTTGACTTGATAGCTGCTAAGTAAGATTGAGCTGTACAAAG
>NW_015514697.1:0-582 GCF_001515645.1 Sinocyclocheilus grahami | reverse complement strand
TGATAACACAAAGCAAAGTGCAGGTGTGACCAATATGACAACAATAATATAATGATGATGACGATGTTAATAAGGAATGTCACTCTTTTTCTCTACTTCTTATGCAGCAAATTAAGGTTTACTAAAATTAAGTTATAGCTAAAAGTTAAATTCAGGAGGAGTTTGTTAATGTAATCAGTCATAGGATATCAAGGACATATCAGCAGCTGCTAACGTCACTCCGGGGGTAATTTTTACAGTATTTAGCCTCGCCCACTAACAGCAAGTTGCTATGGCTGCTAAAGCGATCAAAGTAGTTTACCACATGGTAAATTATGTTTCCCACAGTCACAGACAATGTTATTGTCCAACAGAAGCTGCCACAGCAGTTTGCAACTGCATAGCTTGTTTAGTAGGCCAGACTTTTGAGTTTACACCACCTGGTGGTCTTAAGCTCAAGTTTCACTTGCAAAAATATTTAGTTATGCTTTTCAGTTTAAAGCAGCAGCAGGGGCGATTCTAGGGTTTTCATTTTAGGGGGGCTCATCCCCCAGTGAGGGTATAATAATAATAATAGCCTAATAATAATAATAATAATAATAA
>NW_015514696.1:5148-5768 GCF_001515645.1 Sinocyclocheilus grahami | reverse complement strand
TCCTAAATAATAATATGTTAAACAGTTCTAATATTTCTGTTGGATTATGATGTTTGCATTTGTGCTAAGAAGCCAATATATGACCCAACACACTTTGCACAAGTTGTACAAAACAATGTGAGAACTTTTTTTCTGTAAGCTGTGAATTTAGCTATTGCTTTCATACAATTGGTATACAGCAAGAGGGCCTGTGATATCAAGATGTTCCTGTCCTTTTAAATACTCAAACAATGTACAGAACTTTCTCATCACCAGCAACATACAAGCTTTTAGTGTGTATTATAGGTACAGTATTCATATTGGTACAAAGCCTTCATCTCAAGGAGCAGGACTGAACAACCCTTTTTTACACCATGTCCAGGGACATGCATTTCAATGAAAATCCAAACAAATATATAAAGACACACCAAGCAGGATGTTGATTAGTAAATTAGTGTTAATTAGGACATCAGCCCTCAGGTACAAAGGCTGTAAATTCCCCTGTGATTTCTCAAAAAAAAAAACATAATGCAGTTCCACATCAGCCAGGCCTAAATTACCTAAATTAAAGTAAAGCACATTTGTTAGGCTTAAGGCTTAAAGGGCTAGTTCACCCAAAAATGAAAATTTGATGTTTATCT
>NW_015514696.1:2708-3499 GCF_001515645.1 Sinocyclocheilus grahami | reverse complement strand
ACACACACACACACACACACACACATGCTAATCAGTCTTTGTCCTCTTAAAACTTAAAATATTACAAATATTTTTTCAAAAACTTGTATATACTGTATATAAATTAGTTAAACCATATAGTAAAGTAAAAAAGCACTACTACATTACAAAATAATTACATTATTGTAAAAAACAGCAAATTATATATGTTTGAAATCAGTGTTGAATATGAGTATCAAAGAAAACATTTTCAGACCATTGTCTTTTTATCAGCTTTCTGAATGGTGTAGCCTATTATGGGTGCATTGCCGTTGTCCTTGGGTGGGTTCCAGTCCAGTGCTACATTATTCCCCCAGACCTCTTCGATCTTTACAGCCTGTGGTGGGCCTGGAAGATCTGGGACAGACAGTAAAAGAAAATGTTCAATGGTGCTTCGATGGAGAACATGGTGGACTAGCTTTACATCATGTATTTCTCAGAATTATATTTTAAATATCATATAGGATATTTCTTATTAATACTCTGTATTTTATCACTATTAGCAATATAGTTAGCATTAGCACAATATATTTAGCATTTAGCAGTGTTGGTATTGTTAACTAAAACTGAAATGTTGTTGTATAATTGAAATTAATCTGAAACAATATTATATAAATACTAATATTTATATAAATATCATTTGAATGTTAAATAAATTAGAAATGTCACTTTGACAATGAACTTAAGATAAGTTTAAATTGAAATACTAAAATTACTTAAAAAACTGAAAAAAATGTATAAAAATGGCTAAAATCAAAATAAACTGAAAAAAG
>NW_015514696.1:0-1764 GCF_001515645.1 Sinocyclocheilus grahami | reverse complement strand
ATTAAATGAAGGAAGTGATTAGTGTTGCTGAATACTTGTAAAATGACTAGTGTAAAATTTAGTTATATAATTTCTTATTTTTATTTTTCCCTATTTACTTTTGATAATTGTTGTAAGTTTTTCAGTTAATATTCTTTGCATAATTCTAAAATAATAACTGTAAAAATAAATGTTTCAAACGCATCCTTAGATAATGTGATTTATATTATTTCAAAATTTTTTTATCTATTTTTATTCACCTCTGTTTATTTCAGATTAATGTAATAATAAGTGTCTCTGAATGTTTTAGCCAATATTTCTGCAGATGTTTTTTCTGAAATTACTGAAATATGTGTGAAGTATAATTTTTTTCTCAAATTCAGCCTTAGATGCTTAATTTTTTCCGCATTTTTTCTCTTTTTACTTTTTAATTATGTAATAATTATGTAATCCTCATTTGTAAGTCGCTTTGGATAAAAGGGTCTGCTAAATGACTAAATAAATAAATATATTAAAAATAATTAGTGTTACTGCATGTATTCAGACAATATATTTGCATAATCTAAAACTGTAAAAACATATGTTTCAAATGTATCATTACATTAATATTTTCAGTTTTTTTTCTCAATTTTGTTAATTAAAACTTGATTCCCTCATTCACATTCAAGAGTGTTTGATAAACTCTCAAGACAATGTTTAAATGCATCCTTAGATGTTAATTCTAGTTTTTTCATCTCTGTTTGTATGGATAATTTTTTTCAGTCAATATTTTTGGCAGAATTTGTTCTGAAATAACTGCAAAATATATCTTTCTCAGGTTTACTCTTAGATGCATGAATTCATTTTTTCTATATATTTTTTTCTGTTTATTTCAAATAATATAATAATTAGTTTTACTGAATATTTACAGCCAATATTTACCATAATTTGTTCTGAATCCATAAAAATAAATCTTTCATTGCATACATACATGATGATTTCTATTAGTTTTCTCTATTTATTTTGATTATTAAAACTGAGCTTGACTCCCACATTCAAAAGTGTTTAATACACTCTGAAGAATCTATCAAATCTATATGTTACACTATTGCCACTGAGACCCTACATTATTTGAAGTCAAGCTTTAGATCATTCTGGTTGACGGAACAATTTATCCAATTTACAATTTCTTCTAAATTGGAAATTTAAACATACACACACACACACATAAACCAGTGAGTGAGATACCAGTGAGATCTCTCATATCTCACTGGTATGTCATGAATTTCACAAGGGTTTCTCATTAGTCTAGACTCTTCTATTCTCACGCAACTCTTCATGTCTAAGCTGTGACTGAAGCAGAGACTGTGTCTGATCTCATAACATTGTAATCCACAGATGGCTTGACAGCCATTATAAAGTCGTACTCAGTATCTTCTAAATCTCAGGCCTGTCCTGTGGAGGTCACAGACCGAATGTTTTGGATGCTGGTGTGAGCACATCAACACATATTGCATAGGAACTCGAAAGGGAACGGAAAAGCTGTGGTGTCTCTGTAGTGTCTTTGTCTCACTTAATTGGATAAGAGTAAATGATCATACTGTGTGTTATGTTACATAACAGACACAGCGCTCATGACATAACTGATTTGAAGAGACACAAAATCCCATTGTTAATTCAGATGGGCCACAGGTGTACTCACCCAGGGGAATGAAAGGTTTGGAGGGTTCACTGGGTTTGGAGACGCCGATAGCGTTAACCGCAAAGATTCGCACCTCGTATGGCACACCTTCAATCATCTTTTTT
>NW_015514695.1:5521-5770 GCF_001515645.1 Sinocyclocheilus grahami | reverse complement strand
CTCCAAATTAAAGGGAAAGTTCGAAATCAAATGGAACTGCAAAAACAATGATTGTTTGCAGACAAGTTTCTTGAACTGTCATTGGTCAGATAAACTGATTGTCCCGCCTCAAAGTCACGCCGTTGGTTAAGCCAGTGTTGCTGGGTGGGGCTGGTCGGGGTGTTCAGACAAACAGACCTATTTTTTAATAGTGTCACATTGTTGAACTAAAAGTATTTTAACATTACACAGATCTTTATGTAATGCTGG
>NW_015514695.1:0-1188 GCF_001515645.1 Sinocyclocheilus grahami | reverse complement strand
GCGCAAGCGCATGCACGACTTGAACCTGGCGATGGACGGGCTCCGAGAGGTCATGCCGTACGCGCACGGCCCGTCTGTGCGGAAGCTGTCCAAGATCGCCACGCTTCTGCTGGCCAGAAACTACATCCTGATGCTGACGAGCTCCCTGGACGAGATGAAGCGGCTGGTGGGTGAGATCTACGGCGGGCACCACTCGGCGTTTCACTGCGGGACTGTGAGCCACGGCGGTGCGCACTCGGCGAGCGCGGCGGCGCACCAGGTGCATCCTCTCCTCGGGAGCGCGTTGACCTCGTCCACCTCCTCGGCGCTTTCCGCCACGTTACCGGGACTTACTTCCATCAGGGCGCCGCACTCTTTGATGAAGAGCACCCCTACACCTCCGCTGCAGCTCGGGGGCTCGTTTCAGCACTGGACGGGCTTGCCGTGCCCCTGCACGATTTGCCAGGTGCCGCCGCCTCCCCACCTAACCATCACTTCGACAGGACTTACGAGGCTTTCTACAGAAAACAAGGAAGTGATGAAGTGAACGTCACGGTGTAAACAGTGAACGGACTGGACTTTGCATGATCTGTTTGTCTGTTTGTTCGTTTGTTTTAGCCCTTACAAATTCACAACTTGTAACAAGGATCTCGTCGATTGCTTTGTAAGGTAACTACTTTAGCGTTATGGAGTACGTGCTGCATAACGCGCTGTAAATACTGCCAGGGGCCTCGCGCACATTCACTGTAAATGAGAGTAAATTGTTCTATTTGAGGTGAAATCTATGTGTCTGAAGTTGCCCTGGAAACGCCAGCACTCCCCTTACAAAAAAATTGTCGTGGTTACCATTTCGTCCGCCAAAAAACGCAGATACAACGATCAGAGTTTCTACTGTAAGACAATAAGAGCCTACATTAATGTGGCATCTCCTAAAAACGCGGTTACATATTTACGCGCAAACTGTGGCTATCCTGGAAAAATGCGTAAGGGCCGCCAAGGCTACTTGTTGATCATGTGATGTGGGGGAGTTGCGTGCATGTATCTTTTTGCAAAGAGTATGAAAAGACGAATCCCACATGTTCCTTGTAACAAGGATTGTGACATGGCATTTCGGATGAAAACTGTACGATTTAGTTCGCACTAGAGTGGTATTATTATATCTCTTTCGATTATTTTATTCATCCATTGTCAGCCTAAGTAATAGCTGAA
>NW_015514694.1:4963-5771 GCF_001515645.1 Sinocyclocheilus grahami | reverse complement strand
GGATTCGCAAAACCAATGTTGATCATGTTGACCTTAAATTCTCAACGCGGCATAGTTAGTTTAAATCATATTGAAAAGATGAAAACATGAAAAGGGCTAAAGGTTTTAAGTAATTTACTCATGTTTACTTTAAAATAACAGACACCAGGCGATGTAACTCAACTACAGGAAACGTGTGTGTGTGTGTGATTTATATTCAGTTGTCTAAATGCAAAAAATCTGTTTATTTTTTACAAGACCAAGACCAGAAGTGGCATGTGATTTTTGGCATGGTCTTTTTAAAATAAAATTTTATATATATATATATATTAGTTCAGGCTGTAGAGTTAACTTAGTTTTGATTAAAAAAAAAAGAATGACAATTGGCTGAAATTCTGAAACACCACCACCGAAAGGATCGTTAAAAGCCCTCTACCTGCATGTTGAAAATCAAGTCTGCTAATTTTGTAACTGTAAGAAAGACAGTTGTCAATGGAAATTTGAATTCAGACAAAATATTCCATGTATTAAAATGTGTGGATTTTTACATCGATAAATACAATGAATTAAGTTTCCTGAGCAAAATCAACCACTATCAACTACATCTGATGAGTACACAGAACTTTAACAACGCTACTATATATAGTATGACCAGTGCTGCTGTAGTGATCTGATGATGATGATGATGAAGCTCTCCTGTGTGAATATGTGCATCATATTAAGACCCTGTGTTGTGGGTTTTATTATCTGTAAGTTTTCACATTGCAGACACTCGTAAGCCTCGTGTAATTGCGACTTCAATGGCTTCTTGTGTTTTCAGTTGCGCGAC
>NW_015514694.1:0-755 GCF_001515645.1 Sinocyclocheilus grahami | reverse complement strand
TAAGTGGTTGTATCTTAGTTACAATTAATTCAATAAGGAAGTTCTGAGTTCAGAAAAAATGCCCATTTCAACATTTTTCTATTTAACTAATTTCAAAGAAAGGTGAACCTGTTAATGATGGCTTCTTGACGGTACTTGGCATCTTCATATTTATCAGCCAGGCGCTCCGCAGCCTCTCTCAGGCTTTTTCTACAACACACCATCACATTTACCATCTTTAGCACAGGCACATACTGCCGTAAACCACAGCGTTAATAACTCTTCTGTGCTGAGCCCACTCATACTGTATATTTCCAGTGTCTACCACACAATAATAACATGAGGTTCTGCTTTCTATTTGTAGTACTCGTACATGTAGTTCTTCTCAATGACTCAACTGAGCTAAATGTGTTTCTGTATGTGTGGTTGTGATTAGTGCTATTCAGGCAGTGCTGGGGTCACCTCTCCTCTCTACAAAGAGCAAGATCCTCCAGCTGCTTATTCTTCTGGCCGGTCAGGAGCTTTACTCTGAAAAGGGGACAATCATGAAATAAATGATCACAGATGTATTTACATGGACTGCAACAGTTACACACTACTAAACAATAAATGTTGATTAGGTGGTTTATGTGGAACACTTTTATACTCTACAGAGCATATTTCTATTTCAGATTTAAATGAGAGCATGCAGTGCTATAACTGAAAAATAGTACTGCACTGGTACCATGGTGCAAATGAAAATACTATAGTAGTTGTATATATTACAGTTCAAATGT
>NW_015514693.1:5302-5771 GCF_001515645.1 Sinocyclocheilus grahami | reverse complement strand
AGATCCCTCATACATCCTCAGGTGACCCATATAGGGCTTTGTAAGGTTTTAGTGTCCATGGCAGATGCTGCTCCACCACACTTTCTAACCCAGGTGCAAATCACCTGTCCCCAGAGACTGCACTGCCCGGAAAAGAAGAACTGTAGTCTTGTTTGATAGCCAGCCTGGTGGCTCTGACCAGCAATAAGCACACCAGTGTGTTTGGTGGATCTCACCACAGGTACATGGACAGAGATGTCCTTTCATTAGAGGGTCAGTGGGTGGGCTGCAGGAATGTATCCACTGACTGTCTCCTCTATATGAGGCAATATGGACAAAGAAAGTGTACTAGGTGCCGATCTAGATGCTGCACAAATCCTTCTCTGAATCATTTGAAAAGAAACTACAAAGACAAGCAGTGGTCATTTCAAGTGCTACTGGCTGGCAACTTCCTGAGCTTCTTGTACTTTGTTTGTATCATGTTGGGTTG
>NW_015514693.1:0-3616 GCF_001515645.1 Sinocyclocheilus grahami | reverse complement strand
GCATTTCATTTTCCAGTATATTAAATAGGGGTGAAAAAGGCGAAGATTCAGTACATTCGTAATGCTATATTCTGCCTTAAAACCTCCCTGTGACCTAACCCCTTCAATTCTGCTCCAGGAACAGCATCTCAGCCTGATGTTGGCGTAAAAAGTGACATGTTGGCTCCATGCACCCTTCAAACCCTACACCTTGTGAGCTGATCCTGAATCAGGTGCTCTGAGTGAACAGTAACCAGAGCTGCACGAAGCCCAGTCATTCATCTTGCCTTCGAGACAGCCGCCATCTCAGCGGTCACGGGATGAATTTCACAGATAAAGAGCGACCGACTGTTTCTCCATGCTTTCAAGTAGACAGAAAAGCACAGGAAGGCTTGCATGAGAAAAAGATGAACAATGAGGCATCTCAATGCAAGCTTGTTAAAATTTGGCAAGAAGAGAACTGAGATGTGGCGGAAAACACGTTTTGATGGGATGAACGAGAAATGCTACTCTTCACGTTAGGGGTTTTATATTCTAGTATGAGTGAAGCTTCTTCATAAAGATAGGGGCCTGCCATCTATGAGGCTTATATGTCATCATTTGGCTCTTGCTTTTTAAACAAATCCAGTTACTTTCAATGCTATCTTGAACTTTGAACCTTTCAGACAGGACAGCAGGCCGTTTCTGAGGCAGGAGAAAAGCTAATCGATCAGTTCAGATATGTTACGCGATTAGCATAATGTCGACATGCTGCCTTGCTGTTGTCCGAGATACGATTTAGCCATCGACGGATTGGTCATTCATTACAGGAAAGGCCAGCGGTCGACTCTAAACATGAGTGACACTGCAAGTAGCAATTAGGGCTATTGATCGTCATGTTATTGAGTAAAGGGACACATCGGATCAGCTCTCTTGCTTATCAGCCGAACGTAGTAGGACCCAGGCCAATATGGAGTGTAACAAAACACGAAATGTGATATTTCATCACTAAGATACACATCACTAGACAAGCAGAACTGAATAAAGTCGCTGTTGGTTTGTAAATGCACAATACCCGTAACAAACTGTTTTTGTTTGTCAAACCATTTTCAATTTCGGAAGCACCGTTAAATTCATTGTGAATGGAAAAATGCACAGTAAATCAAAAACGTGGAATGTCGGTGGTGAGACTAGAGTTGGGCCGGACGTTATGTACAGTATGGTTAGGCAGCTTAGTGAATTAATTGCTTAGAAATTAAAAATAAATTATTATAAAATAGATTTCTGTACATTTTACATATATATAGCAATCATCTCAATGTCTTTTTGCCATTTCAAATACACAGAGAAAGAAAGAAAACAACGAGTCCTCCATTCACGGTTAATCCCAACCAAAGTTATGCCCAGTCATCTGGTAGAACTTCATGTTGAAAGGTCTGTAGAAGTCTCTAAGTCGCTGCACGACCTCAGGGTCAATGTTTGGATGGGTCCGCCCTTTGGTTTTACCCAGGCAATGGGGCTTGCTGCTGCCCTCGGCCTTTTTGAGACAAGGGAAGCCCTTGGTCTGGTTGAAGTAGAAGTGTTTGTCTGTGATGATCCTCTTGAGCCCCAAGAAGTCCTGCACACGGCCCAGCTCTCCGGCCGGGTCGCTGATCAGCCGCTCTCCGCTCACGAACAGGATCTGGCTCATGGGGAAGAACTGCAGCCAGTTGTCCAGGTGTTTGGCGTAGATGCCGATCTGAATGGCGCTCCACGAGGTGTCGATCAACCCTGTAGTCCTGTTTTTGAACGTCAGGCTCTCAAAAGTAGGAATGTCAGGCTTCTTGGACAGTGTCTGCGTGTAGTCAGAGATGGCTCGAGTGACGGGGTCCCGGACCACCACGATCACCTTGGTGTCGCGGGACATGGCGTAGATCCGGGCCGGAGCCTCGTGGGTCACAAAGTAGCTTGGTGTTTTCTCCATGGTGATCTGGCCCTCCAGGGTTTTAGGCATTAGGTCCCTATGGAGAAAGAGAGAGAAAGGAAAGGGGGTTAAGATGGAGGTCTAATGAAAACAAAACTTTGCATAATGCAATCAAACAGATGGAGCATGTGGCACTCCTCAATCAATGAGCCGATTCAAGGCCATGATTCTGGGTCAAATGTGATTAGCATCGGTTGCTAAACAAAACATGCATTCAAACGTCACAGATGCATAAACCATTTTAAACGGCATGGCTGCTACTTAATAGTAAGGGCTTTCTAATGTAATACAGAAGCGTTATTTGCTCCTTTGTTTCCTAAATATCATGCCTAGATCAACCAATATTGCATTTTTATTGGTCTGTTCATACAGACTACTACATAAAAACATAATATGCATTATGAAAATTGAGTATTGGCTATTAGAATTATTAGTATTATAATCACTGTTATTTATGTCTATTAATGTAGAGTTTGTTTTAGAAGGCCCAATATTCAAGAATTAATGTTGAAAAATATGTATATTTATTTATTGTAATGTCCACATATATATCTGATTCTGAATCTGATTCCAATAGTGTTCCAAAGTATGACCTCAACAACGGTCTTACACTAGTGACCATCCAGATCTAAACAAAGACTTATGCTTCAAAAAGGCTGACACAAATGACCACACTTAGCAAAAGCCTTCAAAACATATGTGCATTCCACATGAAAGTTGTTTAGCCTTGTTTAAAGACAGCGATCTGCTTTTAAGGCAGTTACAGGATGAAATGGATAGGGTATGTGCAGGACTGCAATCAAGGGACATTTTTTAAATGAAAAGGGAACATGCATGTTAATGCCAAACAGGCTTGGGTTTCACAACCCCGTCCAATCAGGAAGAGTGGATTATAGTGGAAGAGGTGATAACAGAAGACTTTGATGGACACATGGGGGTATGGATCCTATTCCATTGGCACACGTGCTCAGAAACTTTGACGTGTCAAAAAGTGCAAAAACACATCTGAAGAAAGTTTAGCTTCTGCTGACTGAAAATTTCAAGGCATAGAATATGATATGTAATGAGAAATCAACCAAAGAAAATAACAGAACACCAAATTTAAGGGATGGAGATAAGTAAAGATAACAAAGTGTGAATTTCAGCCACGCTCAGACGTCAACAGACCTAGAATGAGCCTCCTTGGGGTATCAGTCTGCAAACAGATAAAGCTCTTGTTGGCATGTTGTCTCTGGAGTATCGAGCCTTGTTGTTAGCACCCGGGCTAATTTACTGCCGCATTGTGAAGTGCGCTGTCAGCATCTGGTGTAATCCTGCTTTGCGTATTTACACCCTGCGGAAATGAGGCTACGAGCAATTCAAAAGTCTGCAAACAATTTGTTGAAGGATATCACACACACTTCAGTGGATCAAGCCTCCTTGGGGTATCAGTCTGCAAACAGATAAAGCTCTTGTTGGCCTGTTGTCTCTGGAGTATCGAGCCTTGTTGTTAGCACCAGGGCTAATTTACTGCCGCATTGTGAAGTGCGCTGTCAGCATCTGGTGTAATCCTGCTTTGCGTATTTACACCCTGCGGAAATGAGGCTACGAGCAATTCAAAAGTCTGCAAACAATTTGTTGAAGGATATCACACACACTTCAGTGGATCAGTTTATTCTATCTCTCCAAACAGTCTTCAGTAAAAGCCTGACTATT
>NW_015514692.1:4848-5772 GCF_001515645.1 Sinocyclocheilus grahami | reverse complement strand
CAACCCTTATGTAGAATTTTCAATTTGCATGTAAATTCTTTGGAGAGATCTAATGATGGCTGTTCATTTGCATGTCTGGCGTGCAGTAGTACACACTTCAAGACTGATTCACCGGGGGAATATTATGACAGGCAGCAGAAGCAGAAAGTGTGTGTGTGTTTGACTCCCTAAGCCAGTGCTGTGCCATCACTAAACCGTCCTCCCCCAGATGCTATTTATAGTAAGAGTCTAACTCAGAGACCTCGGCAAAGAAGAAATGCATCTATAATTAAACTGAGCCTCTCTCTCTCACACTCTTATACACAGCGTTTTCTCTTGCTATTTAAAATGCTTTAATTATTATTCAGATGGTATTTATTTTCTCTTACCTCAGACCTGGTGTGTTCTTCTCTGTTCAAGAGCCGCTACATAACACCAACAAACAAGAAAAGAGTGTTTCTGTGCTGTTGTTTGGCCCACTATGGAATCTTGGGAATTTTTTTTACAGTAACAGCATGGCATTCCTTCCAGTACTTTGAAGTACCATTGAAATACCACAGTATGTAAATATGGCATTTAAACAGTACAGTGGTGTACTGAAATACCATAGATACAATCACCGTGCTGTATCGGTAGCAGCGTTACTGCAGTTAACTAAAACCATACAATAACACTTTTTCATTATTTGAAATAAAATAAACAATTAATTGACAAAATAAATGAACCAAATATATATATATTTTTTTTGTCAGCTAGCTGTAAAGGTAACATTTCTTTTTTTATTTAGTTCGGCTAAATAATAATAATAATAATAAAAAATAAATAATAATGAAGAAAAACTATATAGACACATTTAAAGAGGAAAAACATAATAAAATTGACACAAATGCCCAAACAATACTTAGTTTAACTAAATTTAAAGTGAACATGGACAATATAAAAATT
>NW_015514692.1:0-1388 GCF_001515645.1 Sinocyclocheilus grahami | reverse complement strand
TTTTTTTTTCTCAGAATTCTGACTTTTCTCACAATTGTGAGTTCATATCTCGCAATTATGACTTTTTCTCAGAATTGCAAGTTATAAAGTCAGAATTGCGCGATATATACTCGCAATTACCTTTTTATTTTTTATTTAATGGAGGAAACGGGCTTCCATATTCTGCACATCACGATTTTATTATGTCTCATTAAAATAATTATACAGACCTTTTCACATTACAGTAGTGAGTAGGTGTGTAACAATTCACTTGAATTCATATGCAGTGAAATATTGAATTGTGAGTTGTTTTTAGTGATCTTTTTAAAATCCAAACATAAAAATGGTTCATTATTGATAATATATCCATATTTAGCGAACGGTTCCACCCCAGAGGCACAGCATTGGTCAAACTAACATATATTGTTTATGATAAAATGTCACAATGCCAGGATCCATCAGAATAATCATCCGAAAAATATGCGTTTTCTTAATGCAAATATAAGGTGAAATATAAGCCGCCCATTTCTTGCTGTCGTTCGTTCTTCCAGATTGCTAACATTATGTTTAGCTTTTCTCCAGAGCATTCAGCTGTTACATTCCACCTCCTTCCCATCCTCCCTTCTGTTGTGACACGTCCTTGTGTGGCGGAGCAAACCGCCGGAACTAGTTTAATCCTCACTAGTTTCAGACCCCCGAGCCATACAACGACAAACCTCTGAATCCACACGCTGACTCTCTCCTGCTGATGTTTTGTGCGGTTTATGTTTGTGAAACCACCCTTTTACGATGTTTATCAACTGTTCATAAATTAAAAAAAATGATGCTTTCCGGATGACGCACTCTTTAATGTGGACTCTGTGTACTAACCATTGCTGGTTACATTTAATGTTATGGAAGCAAAATGTACATGTTTAATGTGTCTGTCTTCTCTCTGCAGCTCTTATATTCCTCTTTTATCTGGTCTTCTATGGCTTCCTGGCGGGAATGTTCAGTCTCACCATGTGGGTGATGCTACAGACGCTGGATGAGCACACTCCCCGATACAGGGACCGAGTGGCCAGTCCAGGTAACAAACCCACAGCATTAAGACAATATTCTTTGTTAAAACCCTTTGGAACAATATGTACTATGAAAAGCACTACACAAATACAATGAAATGGGAAATCTCGTTTTAAGCCAGTTGCATAGTTATCTTTTTAACCAATTTTGCGTTTATTCGCACTCCATTGAATTAAGTCAAGTCATCTAGATGTTTCATACAGAAAACCCACATACTGCATATATATATTGAATACTGGAGAAGTAGAAGCAGTGTGATCGTTCGCTATGGAAGCTTGTTTCTGCCAAATCTCACAATTCTGACTTGACTTTCTTTTGAGAGTAACAGGACAGACAGAATGTGCAGT
>NW_015514691.1:5130-5772 GCF_001515645.1 Sinocyclocheilus grahami | reverse complement strand
CTTAGGTTTGCGTGCCAGTGTTTTGTTTTATGCCAACTGGAACAAATTCCGCTTGATTTCATCACACCTCACTGTTAACTGGTGAAAGTATTTTATTAGTACAGGGCTCATGGATCATGTTTTCTTATATTTTGAGCATGTCTGAGGTTTTTATAGTGGTATCTTTAAAGTACGTAGATAGTCGCACGCAGTAAGTTGTCTCTCAGACGTCTAAGACGAGTCTCATTTTTGTTGATTCAGATGGTAAAAAATGTGAACGTGTTGATATATTTAGATGCATTTGATCTCATTTGATTTCGTTGCCTAATTTTTACATGATATAATATTAAGTATTTTGAATAAATCTATCATTAAAACATTTTCATGTGCAGTTTCATGGTTTTTTTGGACGTCTTTGTCAATGTTTTTGGACTTAATTGTTGTTGTTTTTTGTTTATCACAGTGCTGCTGATACTTTATAACTCTTGCTTTGACTGAGCAATTAATTTTCTGAAGAAACAGTGAAAATATATTTGATTAAATTCAACAGACTTAAGACTCCAGCCAGCAACTATTTATTACTAAATTAAGTATTAACTAGTAGTTAATACTAATTAGATAAACGTTTTTATATATTTTCATGTGAGGATATACATGCAATAT
>NW_015514691.1:0-1078 GCF_001515645.1 Sinocyclocheilus grahami | reverse complement strand
GATTTTTTTCTAAGGCAAGTTATTAGATTCCAAAATTTTTTTTAATATATATATATATATATATTCTTTTGGGTTAACATGCATCTATCATTTGTTCAATAAGACCAGGAAAGCAAATCAAGTAAAAAGAAAGGAATTAAAAATAAATAAAGAGAATTAAAGCGAATTTCATCATTCATGCCATATTAAATTATACATAATTGTCTTTATTTAATTCGTCCACACTTGGAAAAGTCATGTATGGATACACGTGTCGTATACATTACACATAAGATTGAGGTCGGTGTGTATGTGGCACGTGTGTCACTGCTCTATGTAATGCTCTCTCGCCCATTCCTCCTCTCCTCGTTTCCTGTCCCGCTCATGATGAGGCTCTCGTAGCGACCTCTGCTTTCCTCTTTGCCGGTTGTTCCTCTCGTTGTGGTCGTATTCCTTCTCTCTGTCGCCCCGGAGGTGATGATGATGATGATGATGGTGATGGTTTGGCTGTTCCTCTTCCTGGGTTTGTCCGACGAGAGGCTCGGGATACATGGACTCTGACGTCTCTTGTTTGGAAAGCGTCCGCGTGGTGCGACTGTGATGTTGGTGGTGATGATGATGATGGCTGTGGTGTCTGTGACCGCTTCTCCATTCACTTTGGTCGTTGTTAGCTTTACCGTCTCGCTCCTCAGTGTTGTCGTCTTCCAAGCGCCCTTGCTTCTGAGTTTGGTAGTGATGATGATGATGATGATGATGGTAGTCTTCAGAAAAGCCCGTCTTGTCATCCGTTGGTCTCTCTGATGTCTGCTCACCCGCTCTGCCCTGTTTTAGAAAAACACGCGCATGGAATAATGCAGTTATATGGATTGCAAACCCAAACTAAATGCAATGAACTAATGTTAGTTAGCTAATGTAGTAAACTAATGTTAACAAATGCAATCTTACTGTAAAGTGTTACCAAAAAGATTGTTATTGTTTTGCAGTGTGTAAAAAAAACCAAACTCTCAAACCAAATATCAATGCAGAGGTTTTTTTAACACACACACACACACACACAGACAGTCTCTGAAATCACAGCAAATCACTACAAACAACATCA
>NW_015514690.1:5179-5772 GCF_001515645.1 Sinocyclocheilus grahami | reverse complement strand
CGCTGAAACGCTGAAGAATGAACCATAAAAGTAAGAAACGGATCAAAGAGGCGAAGCGGAGCGCCAGACCCGAGCTGAAGGACTCGAGCGACTGGACCAAACACAATTACTGCGAGAGCTTTGATGTGTCGCACCGGACAGTGAAGGTAACGATGTTTACGCCGCGGAACGCGTAGCCCAGGCGTTACCAGTAAAGCGGGGCGCTACACGTTGGCGACTTGTAGTTGAAGTTACATGCACATGTGGTCGGGTCGCGGTTTGGTGGCTACGTTCAACAGCGCACGTACGCACTTCCTCGTGCAGAAAGACGCACTTTAAAAGTTAGTTGTTGCTAGAGCAGTCCAACAGTAATGAACATATTTTATGTTTAGGATAAACTTGTGTTTTTATACGTCATATTGAGGTGTTTTCAGAAGATTTTAGAGGTTTCTAAAGCGTATACAGTACCACAAAGTACCATGGAATATTATATCATAACAGTGGTTCTGAATCAGGGGCCCGGGGCCAACTAGGAGGCCTCCGCAAACTTACAAGGGGCCTAAAATGACTTTGGTAACACTTTATTTTAAGGTGTCCTTGTTACATGTACTTAC
>NW_015514690.1:0-900 GCF_001515645.1 Sinocyclocheilus grahami | reverse complement strand
CTTGTTCAGGCTTTGTTAGTCTTGCTTATCGACTTTAAATAGATGTTGGCATTACAAAGAAACCATCTGAGTGCAATTTAGCTGCTCCGTTCAGTCAAAACAGAAAGTATTAGTATGAAGGCAGGTGAAGTGTAGAAGCCTTCGACTCATAAGACCTATACTCATAACAAAAAACACACTTGGGTCAGTCACACCCATCATCCCATCTGAAGAAAACTGATCACTCAGATGAATGCAAAAAACTGAGTATCTGACAGATACAGACTTGACTTTATTGTTCACAGTAAATGTTTTTGAGGAACATCTTAAAAGTTAGGCCTATATAATACAATTATAATGCTTGTTAATTATATCTAATCCGCAGTGGAGATACAAAATGATGATAATGCAGTTCAAATCCACAATTGTTGTTAAAATAATATATTCTTGTGCAACAAATCATGCAGCCGTGATTGTAATTGAGGTTGAAACCTATGTTTTGTGTAGGTGGATGGTGGCATGTTGTCCTCAATCTGGACATGGCTATTGCTGTGACCCAGAATTTTGCGAGCACCACTAACTTCCCCATCGTGTGGCACAAGACTGTGCGAGGTCGCCCCAAACTCTCCAGAAAGTGGTACCGGTAAGACCCTGCTCTGTACACTGATTTCTTCATTCACTTAAGTTACTTTTTATAAAATATATTTTTGCTGCTCTTCAAATGGGCCTTGTTCCTTTGTTCCACAACAAACAATTTTACCCCTAACAAAGTTTATCAAAAGTTAGTGTATTAAAAATGTGAACATCTTTTTAGAAGACATGAGACGTGAAGGTGTACAATAGTATTGTGCGTCATGTCCAATCAAGCTGTAAGTGGGAAAATATGTGGAAATGTATATTTCGAGAAATGGTAGTTGTTTT
>NW_015514689.1:2826-5772 GCF_001515645.1 Sinocyclocheilus grahami | reverse complement strand
GTTCAAAACAAACCAGACGCATTATTATTATTATTATTATTAACTATATATTCATTTAAATTACAACAATTAAAAAATCAATTTAAAACAAACGTTTATTATTGCAATAATATTATTGCAATATGTATTTAATAAAATGTCAGTATTTATTAATAATGTGAATCAAAATATGAATTTTATTGTTATTTATAAGATAATAACATAATTGTTACAATTGAAATGTTTCTATTGTAATATAAAATAAAATTTAATATTTATTATTATTAGTAGTAGTAGAATTAAAATACTGACTTTTTATTTTACAGCAATTGTAATTTTTTTATGCATTTATTATCATTTAAATAATAATAAAACAAAGTTCATATTATTATTATTATTAACAATATTATTTTTTACTTTATTTTAAATATACCAATTAAACAAATCAATAAAAACTCTTACTATTGCAGTAATCATACTGCGCTGTAAAATAAAATGCCAGTATTTAATAATAATAATATTAATAATAATAATACATTTAAATAACTAAAATATTTTATAATGTAATATTTTATTATTATTTAATTATAATAGTTATTATTATTAATTAATAATTATTACAAATGAGAAAATAAATATATTATGATTTTCAGTATTTCAATAAAAAGGGAGTCTTTATTAATAATAACCAAAATAATAATTGTATTTTTTTTAAATAATAAAGTAAAATTACTATTTTATTATTATTATTATTATTATTAACAAAATATTATTTTTTTACTTTATTTAATATATCAATAAACAACTCAATAAAACACTTACTATTGCAGTAATCATACTGCGCTGTAAAATAAAATGTCAGTATTTAATAATAATAATATTAATAATAATAATACATTTAAATAACTAAAATATTTTATAATGTAATATTTTATTATTATTTAATTATAATAGTTATTATTATTAATTAATAATTATTACAAATGAGAAAATAAATATATTATGATTTTCAGTATTTCAATAAAAAGGGAGTCTTTATTAATAATAACCAAAATAATAATTGTATTTTTTTAAATATTATAACAATTACAATTAATCAATAATAATAATAATAATAGCTTTGTTTTATTGTTATTTAAATGTTAACAAATCCATTAAAAATGGTACAATTGCTGTAAAATAAAGTTAGTATTTTAATTATATTATTATTATTATTACTATTATTATCATTATTACATATCAAGTTTTTATTTTATATTGATTTTATATTATTTTATACATCTTATAATAACATAAAATTCACGTTTTTTTTTTTTTTATAAATAATGACTTTTTATTGAATAAGTATTGCAGTAATATTATTGCAATAATACGTTTTTATTGATTTGTTAAATTGTTGTAATATAAATACATTTATAATATATAAATATTATTGATATTATTGTTATTATGATTATTATCATAACATTTCTTAATTTCTTATAACATTTTATATAATTTAAATTATAGTAATTGCCAAAATAATCATTTTATTTCAATATTAAATACTGACTTTTTATTTGTAAGTGCAAAATAATTATTGCAATAGTTTTTTTTTTTATGATTATTATCATAACATTTCTTTATTTCTTATAATTTTAGATATAATTTAAATTATAGTAATAGCCAAAATAATCATTTTATTTCATTATTAAATACTGACTTTTTATTTTTAAGTGCAATATAATTATTGCAGTAAGATTTTTTTTTACTGGTATAAAATCTAATAAAAAATTAAATTACAGTAATATTTATTATTATAATAATTAATAATAATAATACATGCAGACATACTTTTTATTTAAGAGTACAATAGTCTTATTGTAATCATAACATATTTCTTTATTGATTTGTTATAATTCAAATAATTAAAAAATCATATTGTGGTTGCTATTATTATCAGATCAGCAGATTATACATATTTTATCACATGTTTACATATTTAGGTAAATAAAAAACAGTAAATAAAAAACAGTGAATAAAATCAGTGCTTGAAAGAGACCCCATAATAATGTAATCCAGCTTTTCTGTAGTTACAGTATATGTGATTAAATGCTGTGATGAATGTTTTATGTTATAATGTCAGAAACTCTCCTGAAGCTCGTGTCAGTCTTGTGAGGAATCATTATATTCATGATACAAACATCAATTCAGATCTGATCTCAAGCTCATTTCTCATCGTCTTTTATTATTTATGCACAAAAACAATAGAGAAAAATGATACATGAGGATTTCTGACACATTTATTCTGAGTGTTATTTCAGTGACAGAAGTTGAGCTGCAGTATTAATGTCATGAAGAGACTCTATAACATCTCACTGTCACTGATTTATCATGCAGCTCAAAGCATTATGGGTAGAATCTCTCCTCAGTCTCTGGTTCATCAACACAGTTTCACTGATGATTCATAATTAACATTAAACCCAGATCTAAACCCAAACCCAGGACAGAGCGGCTGAGTGAATGTGGTCTGGACTGTGTGGATGAGGCTCATTGTGTCAGAGACGCTGTAGAAGGACAGAGTTCCTGCACTGTGATCCACAAACACTCCTATTCTGCTGCTGATGGACTTCACAGAGAGATCAGTCAGTATGTCATTGTGTTTGAATATGTATCTGGAGGGACGGCAGAACAAACACCAGGACTGATCATTACGTCCAAACACACACTCATAACCTCCCTTCCTGCTGAAGCTCTTATATGACACTGATATAGACACATCTCCACTCCACTCAATCTCCCAGTAACAGCGTCCACACACACTCTCTCTACACAACAGCTGAAAAATCTCATTAAATCTGTCTGGATGACGAGGATACGACTGATTCACTCTCACATCTGTCACCTTTCTGTTCTCCTCAGACAGACGGAGACAAGTGTGTGCTGTGTTTGGATCCAGTGTGAGAAAACAGCCATCTGAACACAAGA
>NW_015514689.1:0-975 GCF_001515645.1 Sinocyclocheilus grahami | reverse complement strand
TTTAATCATAAACTTGCTTTATTTTGATCAATTTCTCAAAAAGCAAGACTTCTTATCTCAAGTAACATTGCGTTTGCCTTTTTGCAGTTGCTGATATTTTACCTGGGCAAGAATGAACACAACTACGGAAGGTCAGACTGGCCGTGGAGAACCCAGGTAAAAAGATGTTCCTCTTCAGGAACTCGAGCTGCGTCGAGAACACTAGGGAAACGCCTTCAGTGACCCACGCTCTGAATCACATGTGAAATCAGTCCAATAGCTGAGCGGTACGTCACGGCGGATGACGTCATGAACGGGAAGCTATAAAAGCACGTGCGGCGGAGCCAGCGTCAGCTTTCTGTCATTCAGCGAAGCGCTCTGTGTGTGTCAGTCATATTTATTGTTGTCTGTCAAAAGTCTATAAGCTCCAGCTATGTCTAAGCTCATGCAAGGACAAAGCATTTCAAGGGCGAGAGCAAGCCACGTTGTAGGTTGTGTGTTCCTCCCTGCTTAAAGATAATGTTATATCACGAGTGGGGACACACACAGCCTGTGCGTGGTTTGCTGGCGAGCGAAGCATAGTTGTTAAAAAAGAAAAAGCAGCCTTGCTTCGCTCTCAGAGGGCTCTCTTTGAGGAGGGAGCTTTCACTAGCGTTCCTCGCGGTGCCGGCCCCGCTTTCGCCGAGGCGGAGCGGCGGCTGTGCTCGTGGGTTTCGCGGATGGATCTGCTAATCACACAGATCCGGCGCCCGCTCTCGGGGTTCGGAAGCCCGCGCTGCGGTACTTCCCCCCCGGGGAGAGGGCGCGATGCTCCGCCTGTCTTTCTCCGAGGAGATTGATACGGAGGGCGTCAAAGAGCTCGCCAGTTGCACAAACATCAGTTACACAAGCAAACAATATTATGCCTTATATTATAATGAGCAGCATTAATAGGAACGGAGCTCGCGCAGCCGGGCGGATTGTGTTTTCCCCCGCTATTAAAAGCTCCGCTCTCGC
>NW_015514688.1:18355-24129 GCF_001515645.1 Sinocyclocheilus grahami | reverse complement strand
TTACCCTTGTTCTTTTTAATACAAGAATTGAAATGGAAACATTTTAAAATATCTTAAAAGTAACTATTTGGCTTCTTACACTTCAAACTATGAACATACATATAATGTTAACATTACTATTATTGTGCTGCACTTGTATGTCCTTTAGAAAAGCAAATATAATTTAGACTTTATTAATGGTTTGTTTTATTAGTTTTAATATTAGTTTATGGTGGTTGTGAGTTGAAATGTTTGATAAAGCAGTCATGTAAAACTCGAGTTGTGGGCGGAGCCAGAGATATTAAACGTGCAGGGCTGTCGAGTGCACGAGCTCTAATGTCACAGTAAGTACATTACATGCGTCATTGTGTCACCTTTTTTACTTTTTATATTAAATGCAGGCTTTGAAACAGGAGCAAGCGATTACGGATTGGTAAATTAAGATGAAAATGTCTCTCTGAGAGCTTGCGTCGTTGTTGCGCCATTTCAAGTAACTTTGTATCGACGTTAGCATGGCAAAACGTTTTTAGGGTAGATTTATTTTTATGATTTTTACTGTTTAGTACACATATGGGCTATATATGCTGTGCTTAAAGGAGTTCTTCGAGTCTAAATCTGTTGTTGAAATCAGTTCCTCCTCAGACAAGTTTTTACACGGTAATATTGTGTTTCTGTTGCCTTATTTAGTGGAATGTGTTCATTTGTGAGGTAATATTTCACATTTTTTTCAAATTACACATACACTATCACAAACCACACACTGTAAATCCCGTATCTAAGGCATTATAGTTATGGTAACCACAGGCTTGCACGACACATTATAATACACTGCATATATATATATATATATATATTCACAGTACTATTGTTATGCATACTGCACGACAATATGCACACTAATAACTACTGATTGAGTATAGTGCATTAAAACAGATCACCATTACTTTTCATGAGTTATTGTGTGTGTTAGGATACATTACAGACTCACGCTCTACAGGTGCAATCATGAATATAAGATTATTGTCATCATACACAACTTATGTATTCTGTACATTAACCTTTGTACATTATAAGACAATTACAGTTAATTATGAAAATATATGAATTGCATTGTGTATGCATTGCACAATATATAGATTGCAATGTGTATTATAAAGCATTATGATTATCTTTAGAATGCATTATAAATACAGTCTTCACAGAAAATGTTTGCATGATTTTCCTCCCCAAGATCACTTTCTAGCCATGAAGAAAATGCAGTTACATTTTATTTTAAGGTGTCCTTGTAACAGTTTAATTACAAAAATAAGTACTGAGCATTATTAATGAACAACTTGTACTTACTATGGGGTTTGGGTTTTTCTTATAATTATGAAATTTGCTGTTATTAATATAGTAAGTACCATACCAGTCAAAAGTTAAGATTTTTAAATAATAATATATTTTTTAATGTTTTTGAAATAAATCCATTATACACACCAAAGCTGTTTTTATTTTATTTAAAAAAGTTTAATTTTCAGCAGAAGTTTTGAATGTCACAAGATCCTTTATAAATCATTCCAATTTATTAAAATAGAAAAAAGTAATTTTCAATTGAAAAATTTCTAAATATTTATTTTATTATTGTGGTTTTGATCTAATAAATTCAGCCTTGATCAAGAGACTTCTTGCAAAAACTGAAATAAAGAACTGCAATTTCAGCTAGCAACTAGCTGAAATAAAATAAGTTCATGTTTTATTATATTTAATTTATTTCCGTTAAAGTTTCGTTTAACTATAATAACCCTGAACATTAGTGAAAAAAAAATGCTTCCCCCCTCTAATTTATGTTTTATTACAAATTATATTATCGGGATAACAATTTAAATTGAATTGGACCATCTTTACAAATGAGTTCACATAATTAATGTTGCAAATGTACATATTTTATTAGTGATCTTGATTAGTTCATAATTTCATAATTTTATTTTTCACATCATTCTCACAGAATTTTTTCTAAATCCTTTGTGCTTATTTCCATGTTTAATGGAAAACAATCTCAATGTGGTTTCATACATTTGGGCCTCTCTATATATAGTAAAAAGAATGTTGACCCCAAAAATATGGCAGTTGTGGAAAAAAATCTCAGAAATGCAATTTGTTCTTTCTGGATGAACAGGGAATTGACTTGCACTTGTATTTTCTCTCTCTCTCTCACAGAAGATAAAAAATGAGGGAGGATGTATATGAGGTCCCCGAGGGGACGGAGTATTGTTATCTAGTGCAGGACGAAGAAGAGGAACAGATACAGTACGTTGGTCGCCTCTATGTCAGTCCATTCCTGGTGGTGTCGCGCAGGTGCATGTTCCTCATCAGCTGCGGCGTGATCGCTCTCCTCTCTCTTGCGGGATGCCTGGCTTACGTGGCTGAGACTCCGCCTCCAGGAGTGGCAGAGGTGGAGACCGAGTGCGGTTGGCTGCGTGGGAGCTGGAAAGGTGGAGCTTATTCTTTCAAAGGCATCCCATATGCAGTACCACCTGTGGGTGAACGTCGCTGGCGACCTCCGGCGGACCTAGTGGAGGCGGGACAGTGTTGGCAGGGCGTGTACGACGCTACTAGATTCCGTAGCATCTGTGCGCAGGTGCAGCCCCTCCGAAAAGACGGGCAGGTCATGGGACAGGAGGACTGTCTGCATCTCAGCGTGTGGACGCCGAGTCTACAGCCGGCCAATCCACTGCCCGTCATGGTGTGGATCCACGGAGGGTACCTCCACATGCTGAGCGGCCAGGAGAGAGGATACTCGCCCACCGAAGAGCTGGCGGCCCGTACGCAGACGGTGTACATCAGCCTGAATTACAGGCTCAATGCTTTCGGCTTCATGGCCCTGGAGGTGCTCAGGGAAGATTCTCCCACCAACTCCTCAGGTAAGACCCGTACCTGTCCAGTTCACTCAGGCCTGCTGTCCATCTCATTAGCTCTCTGCTTGTCACTACAGCATATTGAAATTCATAAAACATCACTGCATGTGCACTGTTCTGAACAGTAGTTCACTTACTGGCGTCTTTCTGTTTGCTGTCAAAGGGAATTATGGCTTCATGGACCAGATCCAAGCACTTCAGTGGGTCCAGAGAAATATCCATAACTTCGGTGGTGATGCTGGAAGGGTTACCATATTTGGTCAAAGCTCAGGTACAACATACAGTGACATCGAAAAGTATTTGAACACTCGGCATGTGTAATTGTCAATGCATAAGTCAGGGTTTTTCAACCTTTTATGCCAAGAACCGCCAAAATATGATCCCCTGTACAGTTTACTATACTTATTGAGAATGTGATGTTATAAGAACAACATGTTTCTAATATTAAATACATTTGTTACATATTTTATATATTATATTACGTACTTGTTTTGTTTTTAAAATGTAATATTTTCTTTTTAAAATATCTGAAAATGTTTTACTTTCTAATAAGTTAGACATTTAAAATTGACTTTGTAATTGGACAGTAAATATTATATAAAATCATATTTATTTCTAACTGTTAAGCGTACTGTCAATATAATACAACAAAATAATTATGATCTAGTCTCAATCCTGACCATAAAGATTCATTAAATGTGTTAAAAACTGCAAAAATGCTAAACATATTTAATTAAATCTTAAGTTGATGTTGGTGGGTGATACGACCAAAATCTTGTATCACAATATAGTAATTTTTTCTGGAAATTTGTTTTTTACATTGCCAAAATTCACCAATTTCGATATCACGGCAAAAACGAATACTAGCCATAAGTAAAAAGTTTTCAAGCTTACTGAATACAAGTTAACAAATCAGTGAGAAGCAAAGATTCAAATGAAATAAACTGTGCTAAATAAAAAAAAACACTGCAAAGTCTTCACTGTATGAATTCAATACACAATTGTTCATATTAAAGTTACAAAAAAAATTATTCAGTCAAGAACAGTGAGCTGTCTGATTTACATTAATGGCACAGACAGCAGTAGGTATATTATGCTGCTGTCACTTTAAGACCTAATGCACAGATGCAATATACTGACATATATCTGATTTTCTTTACTGGTTACATTCACCTAAGACATAACCGACTGTTTTTATCTAAATACTCACCAAGACAGGCAATTTGACATATTTTGTGTTTTTTTTGGCCATTTACATGCAGAGCCACAGACATGACATATGGGGGAAAACATAAAAGATATCATGGCCATGGATTAAGAATTTGTTCCCATGATTTATGAAGTCTTTCCTTTGCAAGGCAACGTGACTGGTTGCTTTAATGTTGTCAAAAAAGAAGATTCATGACAAGGAAAGAGTGGAGAATAAACAAAGTACTACAATGTATTTGTTATGCAGGTGTGTGAATATTAATATTGTAAATATTAATTTAGAGTACACACCCGTCTCTGCAAACATTTGCTAAACATGTTTTATAATCACATATGCCATAAATGCTATGCTATGCATAAAGGGTGAATACTGTAACCTGTTTATATGGCCGGCAAAATAAATTTGCACTGCTAATGTTTGCATCTGAAACCTTCCCTTGTGAAAAAGAAATCCACTTTATATACTTAAGAAAGAGTACTTTTTATGGAAATAATATATTTGTGTGAACTAGTTTGAACTATCTAAGAATATATGTAAGTGTGAACTGGATGTGAGGTTTTTGGACATGTTATTAACAAATAAAAAATATTATAGTTAAAATGTATATTAAATGCAATTAGTTGAACTTAAGAGTACTATTTTTGACCCATTTAAGTAGGACTTAAGTACATCTTAATATGCAATTTCATAATTGCGTCTATTGTCTTTGAAATATGGTTAAAGTGTACTGCTCAATGTACTGACAAGCATATAACTTATTTATGGTAAACATAAAATATACTTTTAATGACATTTGCACTGAAACTTGTCATGTATTTAAATATATTTGTAAATACACATTTATAATGATGTTGCACACAGGACATTTAAATTACATACTTGTATTATGTAAATGTATACAGTACAGTTATATTATAATGAAGTTTCAGTTAAATTATAATGAAGTACATGTGCTTGAGTATGTTAGTAAACACATCAAAATAAATGTACTTTTAAATTTAAAATATTTTTTTAAACATGATTTAAAATGATTTAAAAAAAAATCTACTTTCAATTTGACATTATTACAAAATGCACTTTTTAAAGTGTACTTAAGTGTGTTAAGTAACATTGTCATGAAAGTGTACTGTCTTTAAGTACATTTAAGCCTTGTTCAGACTGTCAGTCCGAATCCCATTTTTGTGCATATCCGAATGAAATCCAGTCATATTTCACTAGTGTGAACGGCAAAAAAATCACATGAAATCCAATTTTTGCAAATTTGTTTCGAGCTACATTCATATGCGGTTTGAAATCCTATTCAAATCACATTTCTGGAAATCTGTTTTAGTCTGACCGGTCAGATCGGATTTTGCATAACTTCTTTGCCCTATGTCACTTTCGCACGCCACGTAAAACGTAAACACATCAGACCTTGTTTGTTAAAAACATGCTGAATGTCTTTGCAGAAACAAGGTTGTGTTGTTGTGAAGTGCAAGTCACGTGTAAAATGACAATATATTGCTGGTCTATGCACCTCTTTGAGTTTTGAGACCGACGGAGGTGGCAACACGGATTAAATCTGCACACTCCAGCTTCCGACCTTTCTGCCGCTGCCTCATAAGACGTAATTCAATCCAGCATGACGGCAACATGTTGTCATATTGTAAGACAACATCTGTATTGCAAACTGTATTGCTGTTATTGTT
>NW_015514688.1:5386-5646 GCF_001515645.1 Sinocyclocheilus grahami | reverse complement strand
TGCTCTTCAATTGCACACACAAATGTGGCGGCTCGTGCTGAAGCCTGTATCATTTCATATTAAAGCGCAAAAGAAACTATGAGCATGCAATGACGTAGTGATGTCGTCAGTTAAATCATGAAGTTACCAAAAAGGCGATTGCATGCAATGCAAGTGAGTCAGATTTAAGAACATATCTCTGAAATGCAGTTTTTCAAAACTGTCCTGGAGCAGCAGCATCTAACACACCCGATTCAACTCGTCAGCTCATTAGTAGAGAC
>NW_015514688.1:0-1117 GCF_001515645.1 Sinocyclocheilus grahami | reverse complement strand
CACACACACTCAAATTAAGTATCAGTCAAGCGCAGAACCCATGCTGCTTCGTTCTGATCAGCCAATAGGCATCCTGCCATTTCAAAATCATTCAAATCACCTTCAGGAGACTCTTCAGACGTCAATCTCATTGAGTCATCTACATTAACAGAACAGACAGTAGGCTTTCAATTCATTTGCAAAGAATGTTGCAGAATTACATTTGTTGGCTTGCTATTACACATACACATGATTTTAAGAGCCTTAAGTACATAGTTATGTGTTTTTGTCATATTATTTATAAAATGTTTTTTAAACCATGCAATTTTACAAGTACCATAGCACTTTTTTACTTCATTTCATAGCATGGGATACTTCATTAGTTTTCCAAACAGGTCCTGGAGCTTGACTTACTTAGTGATTCACCAATGTTTGGTGAGAAAATACTTCCAAAATAATATGGGGAATTGGGTGGTGAAGAGAGAAACTGAAACATTGGGTGTTGTGTTGGTAATGTACATTCCTCCTGAGCGCTCAAACACACAATCCAGGAAACACTCACCTATTGTGGCTTTAGGACTTGTGCTCAGTCCTTCAATGCTCGGACCCTCTTCAGGTTCTGGTTCACATGGACAAGAAATGATTAAATATAAAAGTACTGACAATGAAACGCATGTGTTATGATATGTAATGTGGTCCACTCACGAGTGCTGGTTTCTGAACTCTTAAGATTGCTCTGCTCCAGTTGAGGGGTTATGGCTCCATTCTCATCCATTAGGGATGGGGAAGCTATGTTCCAACTGTTGGCAGGCTGCAGGTAACAGAACAATTATCAAATTTAACACATCAAGCCATAATAATAATGGCATATCTGCACGAGCACAAACTTAAAGAGAGTTCACCCGAAACTGAACATCAACATCATTTTCAGTCATTCACAATAACAGAATATGGACTTGACTTAAAATGTAAGAGAACATAAAAACATCACTTGATTACTAACTGATTAAGTGTTAAATAGTATTCTTTAATTTAATGCGAGGTCATATAAAACACAGTATAGTGTAATAATTGTTTAGGAATTTCTCTAAAAAGAAACTGCTAGATTTACAATGGTAATAACTGTGGAACCTCACCA
>NW_015514687.1:5233-5776 GCF_001515645.1 Sinocyclocheilus grahami | reverse complement strand
GTTTTATTTTAAAAGTTACCATGTTACCATAGCAGATGCACATCATCTCTATTTTATTTACTAACATGACTGTAGGGCGGACGAGACGTGCGGATCTATATGCAAGCTTTATTGAAACGAAGACAGAGACGTGGTCATGAAACAGGCATGGGTCAGATAAAGGCAGACAGGTATATGGCGGGCAAAACACAAGAATAATCCTAGGGCTAGCGTGGGTCGATGAACTGCAGACAGAATCAAAAGGGGCAAGACTAAGGAAGAAATCCAGGGAACCAGGCAAAGATCAGAAAACGGCTAAGGCTAAGAAAATAACTAGGGCTCCGTAATGTAGCTATCTGGGGGAAGATAAACGCTAGACAATACTCGGCAGAGGGAAGGGATCAGAGTGAGTGTTAAATAGTGAGGGAGTGATATGAAGCAGCTGGGTGCAATCAGTGTAAACAGCTGTGTGTAATCCGTGCTGAGTGCAATCAGTGCAATGCATGATGGGAAATGTAGTCCGGGGTGATGTGCAACAGTGTGTAGTGCGAGAGTCAATGAAAT
>NW_015514687.1:0-1547 GCF_001515645.1 Sinocyclocheilus grahami | reverse complement strand
GAGTAGAAATATCGTGACGCAATTACAGCTTGATGACAACTCTGCCGAAACCAAAATGTGAAATGCAAAAAAGACTTCACGCGCATGCGCCCGGCGGCAGCCTCTGCTACAAGACCATGAGTGTGAATATTCCGGTCCAGTTCACTCGTGTGATTTGCTGTTCCTCCGCCACTCAATCCCGTTGGAGATCAGCAGGTTTTTCAAAGTGGGAGGTGCACTTCTAAGTTTCTTCTTCGGTCCCAGAGACGAGTAGGCCGATATTATGCACATTTTGAAGAATCAGTCACGTTCACCTAGTTTGTCATCAACCTACATTTTCTCCTCACAAACTTCAGACTCATTATAAATCCATTTTCTCCCAGTAAAGTGATTCCTGATGAGGTTTTCCCAGAAGCGTCTCTGCCCATCAGGAGAATCCAGATCATCTGGACTGGAGCTGATCGCTGACATCTCTGAAAGAATCAGGAAATATGGAGCATTAATGTGGAACCAAAGTCAAGGGTCATTCCACACGATAAAGAGCACAATAAACAGGACTAAAATGTCTCTTACCATCCTTCAGTAAAAATATAACTAATATTATAGTTATATTGATATGGCCGGCAACCATATCACCCTGTAGCCCAAGCCTGGTTACCCACTGAAGCTAAGCTAAGACCTCCTGGGAAAACTAGGTTGCTGTTGGAAGAGGTGTTAGTGAGGCCAGCAGGGGGTACTCACCCTGTGGTCTGTGTGGGTCCTAACGCCCCAGTGTAGTGACAGGAACACTATACTGTAAAAAGCACCGTCCTTCGGCTGAGACGTTAAACCGAGGTTCTGACTCTCTGTGGTCATTAAAAATCGAAAAGAGTAGAGGTGTGACCTCGGCATCCTTGCCAAATTTGCCCATTGGCCTCTGACCATCATGGCCTCCTAACAATCCCCATATCTGCTGATTGGCTTCATCACTCTGTCTCCTCTCCACCAGTAAGCTGGTGTGTGGTGGGCGTTCTGGTGCACTATGGCTGCCGTCGCATCATCGTGCTGCTGATGAGGAGATTCCCCCTGACAATGTAAAGCGCTTTGAGTGCTTAGAAAAGCGCTATATAAATGTAATGAATTATTATTATATATTTCTCAGCTCATTGTAATAGAACTGAAACGTTTAAAATAATATTCAGAGGGACCAAATTAGACTTTAAGAGCATTATTTCAGTTTGAATTAATTAACACTAAGACCATCTAAACTAACTAAACTGTTTCTTATCACTTAAACGGTGTAACATAGTTTCTTCTTACCAGGAAGTGTTTCAGGTCTCGTCGCCATCTTTACTGAAACTGATCACAATGAGCCCATGAAGATGGTTTCTAGAAAAAAAATGCATTCAAAACATAATCTCAATATTTATAATATCTAATAAGAAACACACGTGCGTATAACACAGAGGTGCAGGGAATATAGTCTCACCAGGCGTCCAGCTGCTGATCAGCTTTACTTTCACTTTCGATTTCAAGTGATTTACCCTCTGCGCTCGCAGTGACGTCATCGTCACGTGACAGGAAGCGAG
>NW_015514686.1:4737-5777 GCF_001515645.1 Sinocyclocheilus grahami | reverse complement strand
TATCCAGATTCAGCGCTCCATCATCTCTATATGTCTGTGTTGTGATGGCACAGCCCTCGCCCAGAGCGACAAAGCGCAGCTCTGCATTGCCTTCTATTGTCTCCAGATGCGCCTCTCCTCCTCAGATCGCTCTCATCGCTTCTAATGAGTCGGTTCTTTTGAACCGGTTCACTGATCGATTCTTTCGCGAATCGGATCCGGTCGGAGCGGTTCTCAAAAGCACTGAACTGTTGTTTCGGACTTGTCCGACTCTAACCGAGTCAAGAGCCGCTGAACATGACCCTCATTGCTCGGGGTTAGGATGAGTTGATCAATGGGGCGCAAAGTAAGTGAATAGAGTTTAGAAATAGCCTGAGGAAACAACTTATGTGTAGTGTGACAGCATCACACAAAGGGCAAAGAGATTGATTTTAAGGCAAAACACTGTAGCTATTAGAAAATATGAGGCATGTTTAAATCCAAAGTAGGCTATTTCTGCAAATAGCCTAAGATAATCAGCATCTGCCTCAGTGCTATTTCCAATTTTCAAAGAAAAGCAAATGAAACAGGGCTTAATGTTAATCTCAGTTAGTGTGGGGCGTCAAAGTGAACTATGTAATGCTGTAGGCCAACGTGAATTAAGGCTAAAACACAATAAATAATTGCGTTGCATACAGTGGCATGTATTGTTGAAAGATTTTCAAATGTTAAATGGTACGGGTGTGTGACGTAAATTACCGATGAATCTTTTTTTTTTTTTGAATCTCTGCTTTTAAATGAACGGTTCAAAAGAACCGACTCGCGGAATCGAGTCGGAGCAGCTCAACACAAAGCGTGTGTCAGATGAGAAAGAGTCTGACAGTCAACGCGGACGATGTTGGTCACTCTTTTCCTCTCTTATAAATATTTTCTTTAAAAAGTTAATGAGTTATTTTAGAAACGTAAGCATACTCGTTTAGATGGCCTCCCGGAGCGCCAGAGACTGTGTTTGCGGCTGTGGATTGTGGGTTATTTTTTCCAACAATAGAGAGCAGAAGGGAGTGTGTGTGTGTGTGTGTGTG
>NW_015514686.1:0-1198 GCF_001515645.1 Sinocyclocheilus grahami | reverse complement strand
TCAGGTGTTGAGGAATGGACTGTACCAAATGGCTCCCCAGGTGAGGTTAGTGTTATTGGGTGAGATGCTCAGAGAAGTGTTTCATCATCTGTTCACTCTTTCTCTCATTCTCCCCTTGATACAGTTGTTTCTCATCATGTTCATCACAGCAGTCTTACCTTCTTTGCTTAACAGGGTTTTAATATATTGATGTGAATAAAAATTGTAACCCCTCCCCCCCAAAAAAAGTGCTTCATGTGGTAACGTCAAAAAAATTTAACTAGGAAATCAAAGCCCTCTGACTGTATACTGCAACCAGGTTAAAATGTAAATTTAGAGACCGTTGTGCAGTCATGGGTCTCTGTGTCTCTTGAATCATTCCCATGCCACCACTTGCTACAAGGTGAGCTGGCTAACAGAACCAGAAGGGCATTTCCGGAAGGCGATAGAGGTGCTTTATGTGGTGTTCCTGTAGTTCAAACATAGAATATGACGCTATACAAGGTCATTGATTCGAGTCCCAGAGAATTAACTGATAAAATGTGAACCTTGAATGCATGTACTGTAAGTGGCCTTGGAGAACAAAGTTGTTCAAAAATACAGAGGAAGGGAAGAAATAGTTGAGGAATATCAAAAGGGCGGCCTTGCCTATATTGTAAAATATGTGGTCAGGTTTATTTCTGTCGATCATGTTACACAGCAACAAGATTTCTGTTCTGTTTAGTTTTTTGTACTTGAGTGCCTGTATTGAATGTACACTGTACTGAGTGAATCAATTCTTAAAAGCGAACTTAAGAAAACTGCATTAATAATCTTTTGTCATGCTTTGAAGTACACTTATTTTGATGTGTTGACTAGCATACTGGACGTCTGTGATATGAGCAACATTCATTCTAATGTTAACTATTGCATGCTTTTCAAAAATAAATTCTAAGTTAATATATTTTAAATGTACAGAATTGCTAATTCATCATTACAAATGTGTAAATTACAAATGTATTTAAATACAAGTTTCAATAGAAATTACACTAAAGTATATATTAATTGACTATAAATGCTTGTCGGTACATTCGGCAGCACACGTGTTGTAGCATGTTTCATGGTACATGTTTCAAATATAATAGAAATATTTGCAAAATTACATGTAAAGAAATATGTCCTACATACGGGATTGAAAGGTTTCAGCTAACTGCTTTCAATAGAAATCCAAGCTTTTTTT
>NW_015514685.1:4610-5777 GCF_001515645.1 Sinocyclocheilus grahami | reverse complement strand
CAAAGATCCACAAAGCCACTCTTATATCTCCAATTCTCCTACTTGTTCATCTTTCTTTTGTTTGCGAAGTTGGAGGCCCTCTTCCTCCCTCCTCCTCCTCATCTCATCTGTGTTGAGCGATTTGTTTTTATAGCTTTTGAGACGTGCATTGTCCTTCCCCTGACTCATGATGTTGCCTGCTGGAAAGACATGATCAAAGCAAGATGAGCACAAGAGAAATCACCAAGACTCATTAAAATAGTTGCTTGATCTCAGCTAGATGACAGGCTTTGAGAGATCATTTAATGTCACTTGTTTCTATCAGCAGTGGACACATACACCAATCAATCATAATGACAGATATGCATGCACATCCATCGTTTGTGACATAACTAATCTGACAGCAGCAAAAATACGGAATACTAATGCAGTCAAAGCTGTAACCTACTCAAATGACCTTGTCAGTCACTTAAATGCGGAGTTAAACTAGAAAACAGAATTATATGTTGAGGTTTTGTGTCAATATTTTTTAGCCAGAGCTTGGATACTTTCAATCACTTGCAAATAAAATCAGTCGAGATCAAGAAGATAAAGACCCCATTATGAAACGGAAGTAGCAATAGGTTTTTTCTTCTATATTGTGACAAACTATCAAACTGTAACAGATTCAGAAATCAGAAAATAAAAAAAAGAGTAGGCTGGTGACTGGATGGTTCTACCCATCGGTTGTTGATTTAATTTTGAGATGTGGGCGTTGCACTAAAAAGTGGAGGCAGATGAACATTGCAAAGGTGGTGTACATCACCAGAGAGAAGTCTGTAGTTTTCACCCAAATGTCTGTCTATAATATGCATTTAAAAATCAGATTAGGTTAATATTCATTTCATGCCAAGTTTAGGGATTTTGGGCTATTTTGCTTTCATAACACTTTTTCATTCTAGTGGAAAGAAAACAGGCAAAATAAATAGTGTTTCTTTTTAATAACACTTTATCTATTTGCATTTCTTTATAAGGCTGTTTTCTCAAAATGAGTTTTTTTCTCATGCATCTCTACTTCAGTAGAACTTAAACCAAACTTTTTTTCAAACAAATTTTATTCCTTTCTATATTATGATGGTTTTTACAGAGGGATTTGTCCATATATCATTCACTTGATTTATATAAAATGTAATTCCTAAAAAAAAAAAA
>NW_015514685.1:0-829 GCF_001515645.1 Sinocyclocheilus grahami | reverse complement strand
ATAAGCCCAGAACTTGTGGATGATCCAATTAATTAAATATTCTTTATTGTTAGAGGACCTACTTGTTTTCTTTGTCTTTTCAGGGCACGGCATTATGCAGGCGGATATATTGATTGGGAAGAGCGTGAGAAGAAGTAACAGGACTAATTGAGCCACATTTTCAATCACTTTAACTGGACCTTTAATCTGGAAATAGAAAATAAAATTAAATATTGACAAGTGAAATTGCTCATTTTGCTGTTTACAAAGATCTGAGTCATATAGTTTAATGACTCATCAATTATTATATGAATCATATTTCATTAAGATGTGATTGCTAATTAATTAGTGTATTAGAATCATTATTGATGTTGTTTGATGACTCATCAATTACTGTTATATGATATATTTTAATAAGGCTATTATCAGAGAATACATGAAGCAGCTTTCAGATAAATACTTGAAAAAATTGCTCCTTCACAGTGAACCAGACAGATCAATCTATTTCTGGACTAAAAACAAATGTGAATATATATATTTACAAATCTGCTTTATTAAAATATTTTAAAAAGGCTTTCGACATTGCTTGATTAATCACTGGACCATTTTTTTTGGAATTTGGAAATTTTGACTGATGAAACTGACTATTTTTTTTATATTTTGCTATTTACAACTATGTAAATCTGAATGACTTAGTGTATTAGAGTTTCTTAAAATAGAATAATAACACATCAATTATTATTATTATATTAATTATATTTAATTGATCAGAAAATGGATGGAGCAAACCTATTTCAGATAAATGCGTGAAAAATTGCTCCTTCAGATTGAATCAAACGACTCAAACTAT
>NW_015514684.1:1871-5778 GCF_001515645.1 Sinocyclocheilus grahami | reverse complement strand
ACACACACACACAAACAGGTTTAATAACTGCTCTAAAATATGAGACAGCATTGTTTCAGGAGTTTAGGACACATGCTTATTCAATAACTGTTTTATTTACTATTTGGGTTTATGTATATGCTTTATTTTTTTTTAAGATGAACTGATTTTCCAAGGCATTGTTAGATGCCAGTGTTAACTATGCAAATATTTGATTTCAGAAACAATATCATAGCTATTAAACTATATCTTATGATTTTAGATCTGTATTTAACCTCAGAACGATCTCAAAGTAAAAAGAGCTGCTAAAGTCTGATTTTGTGCTGGCTGTGCTTTAAAATGATTATTATGTTTAAGAATCTGAATTCAAGTGATGAAGGTTGTTGTGCTGCTCGTGTGCTGCAGCCTCAGGCCGCTAGAGGGCTCCACTCTTTGCATAAATAAAACAATATACGATTCTTAAGTTGAAAAAAAGCGCTTCAGTTCCAATAAAAACTAAACGCTTTTTTATTTATTATTATTTAGTTTTTATTGGAACTGAAGCACTTTTTTAATTTATTATTATTTTAGTTTTTATTGGAACTGAAGCACTTTTTTTATTTATTATTATTTTAGTTTTTATTGGAACTGAAGGCTTGTTGGCGGAAGAGCGCGGCGTGTGACGTCACGAGCGTGAATATGGCGGTTCCCGCGACGAACTGCTTCCAAGAAAAGTGCTGAAAGTTATGAAATAAGATGAAGACATGACGGGAATCAAGATTAAAAGTCTGCGGAAGAGTGCAGCGGATGCTCGGTGAGGACACGACCCCGACAGGAGAGACGGACAGACGGCGCGGAGAGAGTTTACAGTCGCCTCAGAGACACACGGAAGTGACGACAGACTCCAGCAAGCTGCAGCTAAACTCTACACATCAAAGTCACTCGAACCGAGCGCTGAAGCGGGATAAAACAGCGCTACTAAACACTATTTCACAGCGACTGTTAATGTTACTTGTGTTTAACTACCCGAACCTTCATCTAAAGGCGTTATTTACGTCATGACGTCGTTTAGAGATGATACAGATGTGTAAGAGTAGCCTGTGACTGACACGACAGATGCTAGCAATCACCACCAAAGGTACTCCTCGAGGTTTAGCGTCTGTAAGACTTCCGGTGATTAATGATGATGACTGACGACAGTTGAGTGCACGTCAGCACATGTGGCCCATGAGCGGCGTGACGTCAGAGGGGCGTATTGGCGTGACGTCACTGATGGACAGCTCGGCAGAGTTGGTGTGTTGGGTGTGTTCGCCTGGAGACTTCAGTGAAGGGGTTCAGATCCTCATGCGTGGGTTCTGAAGATGGCCGTATCTCCCTCATCCCTCACGGGGCATTGTAAACACACACTGCTCTTTTACTTCTCTGCATTTTAATATTTCAAAGCCGTGATCCCGTATGGGGCAGCAGCCTGGGAAGTTAGTCGGGGACCAGAGGAGACCGAGTCTGCCGGCGCTGCCCTTCATCAAGGGAGCAGGGAAGAGAGAGGCGTCTAGACAGGGAGCGCAGCACAGCAACGTGTTCACCGTCCACGCTGAGTCCAGATCGACTGACATCTGCCAGTCACCGGCTTCATGCACAGGCCCCGAAAACACTGGGAAAAAGCTGACATCTGCCGTCGCATCAGTCGCCCTGCTCTCCGGTTATTGGTGTTGACCTTTGAAGCGTTCGTATGGGTCAGACACCACCTGAAGCCTGTTAGCGTGGCGACACACAGACACCTTTGTTACCCGCTGTGGAGAGTCATCTGCTGAACGAGTCCTTACAGACACACGAAACCAAACATCAGCAGCCTACAGAACGCTTAGGCGTACAAGAGGAACCTTTGCCTTTGCTTTTAACAAAAATACCACAGCAAGAACAACTAGACTGATATAAATGTAAAATATTAAAGTGTTAAAGGAACACGCCACTACTTTTGAAAATAGGCTCATTTTCCAGCTCCCCTAGAGTTAAACAGTTGAGTTTCACCGTTTCCGAATCCGTTCCGCCGGTAGCACGTTTAGCTTAGCTTAGCATAGATCATTGAATCTGATTAGACCGTTAGCATCTCACTCAAAAATGACCAAAGAGTTTCTATATTTCTCCTATTTAGAACGTGACTCTTCTGTAGTTGCATCGTGTACTAAGACCGACGGAAAATGAAGAGTTGTGATTTTCTCGGCCGAAAACAAATAGGTCTCCGCTTTAAGTGGTCAGTTTTATCACAATTTCTTGTAACGTTTAACTCAGGAAAGACATTCAATGACCAGAAAATCGATAGTCCGCTTGAAAGAGTAACTCTAGAGAGCAGTATTTTCATCAATATATGCACTATTTCACATATTTATTATATTTTTACTGAACCTGTTAATGTCTTCATTATTTAATGTATATTTGAATAAATCTGTTTTGAAAACACGTTATTAAAGCCACCTTTAAATGTTGATTAATTTTAAATGTTTTTATGCAACCCAGAACAAGAAAACACTCAAAAACTCAAATCTAAACTCTAAAGATTTAATGGCTTGGACTGAAATTGTAAGCTTTAATATTATTTTATTATGTTATTTAATATTAATACTGTAATGAGTATTTAATGTTATTTGTACTGTAACTCATCAATGGTGTATATCAAGTGTGTTTTGCTGTAAATAAGGTTACTATGATATTTTAGATTATTATAGATTATATTATAGATATTTTAGAAAGTTCACAATTCCTGAAACAGATATTGAAACCACAGCAGAAACAAATACTGAGCCGAGTTCCTTATAATTTAGTATACAGTCATTTCACTAATGAAGCACCTTTAATTTAAAATCACTGTAACACACACACACACACACACACACTCGCACACACAATCAGCCCTTAAAGAGGCTGAATAGGGCAGAACAGCGTAGTTTTAACCTAAGGTTTCCTGAAGCGGGACTGGCGAGGGGTGTGTGTTCCAGCTTGTAGGGTTTTAGAATAACACACACATGGACTAGGCCTGTTATCCGTGATTAGTTTTAGATGCCTTCTTGGCAGGCGTATATACTGTATCAATGTATAACCGACACTTTTCAGTACCACCTTCACTAAAACATCAGTGTGCACTTCTTTTTTTTTAACAATAATTTCATTTTTCTTTCATTTGATATGCACAACCACATTCTTTTTGGGTAAAGGTCGGCGGTCAAAACAGATACGTAGCATTTCCTGTAAACAAAACATGGTTTTCTGCATCCCATAAAGATTTTGGATGCAATCCTTTCCTGGTTTGTGAAGGAAAACAGGCCGTGATGTGGGATTCGCAAACAAATTCTAATCCGAGGCTGCCTCTATTGAGTGATATCAAGGTGGGTCACCCACAATCAATGACCAGTTAATTCGGACAGTAAGTGTTTGGTGAGGACAGAGAATTTTTTGTTCCTCGACTGTTATATTGTCAGAAAATCTAGCTGAATACAGGCTTAGGGTAATGCATTGGACGGCCTATGGATATCTTAACATTGTATATCTGAACTAATAAGCACAGGTAAGCATAACCATTCAACCTTTTTCTTGGTTTTATTTTATAAATCGTGATATATTAACTTAGAGTTGAACATAGATTGTTACTTTTTATTGCATTATTAGATGTATAAGAGGCTAATGTTAAATATTAACTCATCTGTAGGGAAAGAAGGCATTGAAATTAGTCTTTTTCTTACTTTTATTGTGGAATTTCGATATATTTAGCTTCAAATAGTCTTGCCAAAGTCAAGTGTGGATTTTCTTTTTCTCTGTCGTTCTCTCCCCCTTTATTCTTTTCACTCATCCCTTCTGCAATATTCTGCTATTTTGGAATAGTTCTTTACAATAAAAATGTATGTGACTACATGTTTTAGATTGCTTATTGCCTCAAACACACACACACACACACACA
>NW_015514684.1:0-301 GCF_001515645.1 Sinocyclocheilus grahami | reverse complement strand
CATGAGTCTGTGTGTATTCAGGTTTAAGTCCCCACCAGAATAGAAAAACAGGTACACACACACACACACACACAGACAGCCTCTCGAGGTTTATTCCATAATGTTTTTGTGGTTGATCTTATTGTTGAATCATTTGTGAGAACATGAAGGCTGATTCAGCATGGTTTGATTCAGTGGGAAGTGTAGATTACACGAATAACAGTCCGAACATGACAAGACAAGAACATAGCGAGTACATTCCAGCACTGTGTAGATTACAGTGTGAGTGTGAGTGTGTGTGTGTGTGTGTGTGTGTGTGTGT
>NW_015514683.1:4724-5779 GCF_001515645.1 Sinocyclocheilus grahami | reverse complement strand
AATAAATTTATGTATGATACTGACGTGTCATATTTTTTTGTGTAGACCTATTTCTTACCAGTTTCAGTGCTTAATCTCCTGGTCTCGCTTTTTGACAGCTGAGATCCGATCAGTTTTAGCATGATTTCCACAATACTAAACATTGCTGAGACTTTAGCATTATCACCATGTAAGCCAGCATGAAGCAGATCATCTAGAGCACTCAGAAATGCCTATATGCGGGTGGGTAAAATGAGAGAGATTTGTGGATCAAGATGATGTTTAAGTATAAGCACTCATTTGAGCTCGGCAGTTAATTAAACTTAAGAGCATTTATGCTAAACTAAAAAATACCTTAAAATCATTTCTGTTAAAACTTGTATGTCATGTATTTAAATATATTTGTAATACACATTTGTAATGATGCAGTTCAGTGCATTTTAAATTTATTAACTGTAATACTGAATGACACCACAGTTCAATTTCTAATCAAGTACACGTGCTTTAGTCAACTCATCAAAAATAAGTGTACTTCTTTAAAGCATGGCATAAGATTATTAAAACAATGATTTAAAATGTACTTCAAAATTTTGTATTGGACATTACAAAGTGCACTTTTTTGTCTATAATGCAAATATAATTGTATAAAAGTTATAAACATATTTTAAAACATGCTTTACATTTAAGTGCTCTTTTTTACAAGGGTATCCATAGCCAAACTATTGTATTATTGCAATAAAACTGATTTGCAAATTAGACTGATTTATCACCTCCAAAAGTTTTTCTCCATCCACTTGTGTAAAACGCTCCTTGCTGACAGACTCACTCTGAGTCAGTACCAAACAGCTGTTGTTCATCAAAGAGACGAGTTTTGTGAGTTCTGGAGATGCCTACACACAAAAAAAGAGAGATCAGCTGTCTGGATCATTATGCATTGCTGTCATATTTTGTATCAGTATTCTAGTAAAAGTTATGCAATACCTGGGATGCTTTGCTCTCATTTAATAATCTGTCGCACTTAAGCTCTGAAAAACAAAACAAATGTAACTAAGCAATATCACACGAGAAATGGTATA
>NW_015514683.1:0-925 GCF_001515645.1 Sinocyclocheilus grahami | reverse complement strand
TTAACACTGAAGATGCATGTGTGCATTTGTGTGACTTCCTGTTTTTGTGTTGTCATGAAGGTGTCATGGAGATGGACTTTGTGTTGATGTTTCATCACCCATCCAGTTTCTAACACATACATGTTTTTTTTAGTATTGTTTTAGTTTAACAATACTTCAACGTTCCTTCCTAAAAATGTTTTGGACAAAATAACCTTTATAGCCTGTATTCATATGCAGAGTGTCCTATGGGAATGTTTGTGTGACAGATTTAATGTTACATTGCGCTGACATTGTCCAAAGTTAAATTTGCTCAAACAATGTCTTCTAGCTGTGCTCCTTTGGGCTAGATTCTCAAATGGGACACATCAACAAGTAGGCTAATGTCCCAGACCTCTCAACAATGGCACCCATTTGTGCAGTTCTGGTGTTGATGTGACCTGTTGATTGATTCTTTGATATTGCAGATTTAAGCATTGTGGAAGAAAAATGGCTTTCTTCTTACATCATATTTTAAAATGGATGTTGTTGTCAACATTGGAGAGATTGTATCGCATTTGCTACTCATAAATAAATGAGGGCTCTGTTCCAAAACCTACTGAACTTCGTACAGGCACACTCTCAATGCAAAAAGTAGATAAGTGCTATGATAGCTCATTATGACACCTCAGTGCTTGTTTCCTTCAAGGAGAAGACAATCCCGTATGATATGCTATGATGAGCTTTGTATTACGGGATTAATTAACAAACATCCAAGCCGAGGTATGAAGCAAGAGATTTGTTTGAGATACTGGTCATTGTGAAGTTCTGCAGAGATTGTTTGTTCCCTAGTGAAAAAATAGTATACCAAGTATACTTGCAGCCAGACTAATTGTCAGTATACTTCAAGTGTGATAATGAGTAGTTAACTTGAAGTGTGCTATTTTGGATCAACTATTTTTGTACT
>NW_015514682.1:3881-5780 GCF_001515645.1 Sinocyclocheilus grahami | reverse complement strand
ACTAAAATGTTTAGGCCCTCACAATGCTGCCATTTATTATCCTAGAGTACATGTTCTGGCTGTTATGCACCCTTGTTTCTTTGAGTAATATATTGGTATTAATAAAGTCAAACAAAGGAAAGCATTATGTAATGGTAAGAGCACCCTTGTTGTTCTCACAATACATTTTTGGTTTGGTTGGGCTTAGTGGAAACTAGTAATTAACCATCAATGGGCCTGCCTCATTTATAAATAACAACAAAAACGTTTTTGACTTTTATAGTGGCATGAACTCAGTTTTATCCTGTCCTAGCTTTATATCCTGTAACAGTGTAATTTTTTTGCCTTCCAGCAAACATAAGCAGTAGATTTGTAAGATACATGTAATGTGGAATAGTGATTTTGGTCCATTAGCAATGCATATTTAGTGCACATTGTTGTCTAGGTTGCATAACGACAAAGGCAATATTCATATATTCATATTGACAGTTTAGCATTGCTATATTTTATTCTCTTGTAGAAATGAATTTCATGATTATAAAATGTTAAATGTTTGACTTCTAGATCAAATATGCTTTTTAAAAAATAAATAAATACATATATATTAATTGTTGAGAAACATCGGGGAAAAATAAATAAATAAACGTCAAAGCTGTCCACTCAAACAAATGGTGTAGCAGCACAAAAATGCCAAACAAACAAACAAATAAATAAATACTATACATACATAAATGTATATTAAAAGAAAGATGTTTACAATTGAACACCTACATATTAGAAATAAGCCTAATAGCCATCGAAGATTAATAGGTTATCTATCAAAGTTTTCACTCCAGGTGTTTCAAGTAGACATATAGAAGGTTAACTGATTAGCCGAATAACTTGGTTTGAACAGACTGCCTGCTGCTGCTCTGAGAGGGCTTTTGGGCTCTCATTATCTCTGTTAGTCATTTAAGTTCATTAGCATGCCCCCTGTTTGCTGTTGAGTAACAGCCTTTAAAGCCACATTTAGACTAATGAGTCTATAATCTGCTAGTGATCCAAAAAAGTCCTCTGGTTTTCCTGCTTTGAGGATGTATGAGGGTTTGCTTCTGTGCAAACCCCATGTCTCGTTTTACTGCCGTCATTAGTTACAACCAGTTTCTGCAGTAGACTGTTTCGTTTGTGTGTCTTTGATTTAATTTGTTCCCTTCATTTACATCAGCGAGCATTAATTAATGGTTCAGTTTCTCATAAACTTAGCTAAGGTGGGTTATTTTATTTATTGATCAAAGGCACATGCTAATATTGGTCCCTGGTTATACAAAATGATAAACAGAATTGCAAAATGAATGATAGTTTTCAAACGACAAAAAGCTGCATCAGAAGCAGGATATATATACTGTAAAAAAGGTGCATTTACACACGCAGATCAGAGGCAGCTCTAATGATGATTGCCATGAAGATAGCAATTTGAAGAATGAAATTCTGTTATGATTTACTCACCTAAAGATAATTTGAAGAATTTTGGTTTACTGGTAGCCATTGACTTCCGTAGTACAGAGAAAGAAAAAAAATACAATGGAAGTCAATGGCTACCAGAAACTGTTTTGTTGCCAACACTCTTCAAAATATCTTCTTTTGTGCTCAACAGAAAAAAATAAAAATTCATACAAGTTTTGAACAACACGAGGGTGAGTAAATCATGAGAAAATGCAAATTTTCTGCCGAACTATCCCTTTAACAGCATTTGTTTCTAAAATCAAGTGACAAAATCAATAGATACTTAAGGCAACACTTCACTTCATAGTATCAGGCCACTGAGGTTCCTCTATGCTAAGTCATACTCATTGAGTTGAATAGGAGACTTTTGTCCAACACCCTAAATTTGACCAATAACCCTGAAAATGAGGAACAGTAAAAAAGCGCTGCAGTGACGGT
>NW_015514682.1:1314-3346 GCF_001515645.1 Sinocyclocheilus grahami | reverse complement strand
GTAGGGCGCAGGTTCCTTACTCTGGGAGGAAAAAAAAAACGTGGAGGATCCCATAGTTCCTGATCATTAATAGGACCATCTCTGGTCATCTTCTCAAAGTTTGACAGGTGGAAGTTAAGTCTTGGGGCATTAATTATAAAGAATTCCAGATGCTGAAAGATCCTAATACATTAGTACCACTCAAAGTATTTTTTTAAAACAAAGGGTCCAATATGGTCCGCATCTGCTTTTCATTTTAGTGAATGTTTTTAAGGGCCAAGAATAAAAATGCCTTATGCAAAAAAAAAGTCTTGCGGCTCCCAATAACACCTTTAAATCTTCCTAAACAGAAATGGACCATTTAGAACAAGTGTCACTGATACAATTGAGACATTTATTCCATTCCTTCAAAAGGTACATGAGGGGGAGCTGAACTAAGTTCTGCTCGTAAGCAGGAAAAATAACAAGTTGAGGGCAGAAAGAGGCCATACGACCTCATTGGCTTGTTGGTGTGTTAATGTTACTGAGTGTTCTGGGTTGCTGGGGAGCGAAGGCGTTCAGGGGTCGTTCGATGTCTTAACTTGGAATGGGAAGAGAGGCTGAAAAAACAGCCAGACTGGCAGAGGTGAAGTGGGACAGGAATCCTCTGGGGTGTGATTGAAAGGGTGAGAAGTTAATTTGGCAGCTTTTCCTCCACGCTTTGCTAATGTTTCCTCCAAGGACCCAACGGCACTATCGTCCACCCCCACCTTCGAAATCCCAAAGGCCCACCGGCTTTTCCTCTTCAGACCAGCTGCCTTCAAGTTTCCACATCTCCTCCGGCGCACCTCCTCTCCAACTAAAGCACACTGACCTGAAACCAAACTTTCTCCCCGCAGGGAACTTCCTGCTCTGAAACACTCAAGTGTGTGTTTTCTATGATGTTGTGAACCTTCACGGCCCGTCGGTCAGAGGCGCAGGGAGTCGTCTGGAACGGGACGGAGGGTTGAGACGGAGCCTTGCTCTTGTCTGTCATCAAAGAGAATGATTCAGAATGCAGACGCAACATTTTCCAGAGCCGTAATGTGGGCAGTGCATGCTAATGTTGATGACAACAGCCGAGGCTGCTATTTTTTGTTGGGAAGACCTTTGACCTGTTGCATTATGACTCTGAGGAGGCGCTGCCAGAAAGCAAAGATGAGGAATTAATATAGTCAGTGGAATGTAGTTAATGACTGCATAGCATGGTAAGCCGTCTGAAAACAAAAGTGCTCTTTATAGGATCAGATCAGACCAGTATGGTGGTTAATAATAATACAAAACGTGTACATTTTCAAGCACATTAAGGAACCCCTGTACAATTAGGCTGGTTGCCATACAAATTTCAAAGAAAATAGTTTGAGAAATGTCCAGTCAAAGGAAGTCAATGGTCACCAAACTGTTTGGTCTCCAAGATTCTTCAAAATATCTTCTTGTGTTTCTCAGAAGTAAGTAAATCATGCAGGTTTGGAAGTTCATTAGTTTTGGGTGAGCTATCACTTCAATGCAATAGCTAATGTAAAATTAACATTCATGCATTGAACCAGACTAATAAATGTTGTGAAAATGGTTGGGCATTGTTAGTTCTTAATGTATTGACAGCTAATGTTAACAAATTTTATAAGTGATATGAGACTGCAATTAGCATCACCCTGAATCCCAAATAAGCTGTGACCAACAGAAGTTTATGATCCTCATCATGAAAATCTTCACAGATCAACACAACTTTTATGAATTTTGAAGTTTAATTACAATGGGCAGAGGATAAAAGCTGAACATAAGCTATAAACAAACTACACCAGTGTCAGAACTTCAACATCATCACCATTAAGGCTTTATTTTAAAACATTTTCCCTGAAAGTTTGAGTTGTAATTGTTTGTAAGAGCACAGTTCTAAACACAATGAGGCTATGAAAGCAGCTAGTAAGTAGATGAGTTTACCAGTTCACCTGAAGATGTTAACATCTCGACAACATCTGCTGTCCCATTTAGACATTTGTTAGCAAAGTAAAAGCTGTCAAGGCCATTTTACTGA
>NW_015514682.1:0-718 GCF_001515645.1 Sinocyclocheilus grahami | reverse complement strand
AGAATGCAATTTCCTGAGAGAAGGAAGCCAGGAGTGGGGGCAATGCACATCAAAGGGTCCCACAAGATATCAGAAACTCGAGCACTGCCAGTGCTGTATACCAGCCATCATCTCTGCTTCTCATCACGGGCTGGCCAGATGGTCAGGCACGGCAATATCAAAACTTTCCCTACAGACACCAAGAGACAGAAGAGTGTTGATTAGAGAATGGGCGACATATGAGAAAGTTTGATGTCGGTCACTATACAGCAGCCTATGAACTGCATGTCTCTGCTTCACCCGTCTATGGCCAACTGGTTGATAAAGACCTGCAAAGAACCAGCTGGCAAATTTGAGTTGAAATGGAGTATTTTCACATCCTTGTCGTATGGCATCTTCACAGGCATAGGTATTAAACTCAACGAGAAATCAAAATTCACCCCGTTTACTTATTTTGTATATTGTTTAAAATCTGGGTACAATCTTTGAGGAGGAGGTCAAACTGATTCAGTACAATTCACCAAAAATAGCATGAATGAATAGAAAAACTGCTTAAAACAAATCTTTAACATAAATAGTTCTCGTAACACATTACAAATAAATAAATAAATAAATAAAGAGAACATACAATGTTTTTTTATAAACATTCAAAACTTTTTAAACTTTTAAAACGAACTTTATTTTTTTTTAGAGAAACTGAATATTATAGACAATATTGTGACTGGGGGGGGGGGGGGGG
>NW_015514681.1:3517-5780 GCF_001515645.1 Sinocyclocheilus grahami | reverse complement strand
TATATATATATATATACACACACACACTACCTTTCTGCAGCACGTTCTGTAAAACAGGATCTTTACCCATGACCAGTGCGGAGAATGCAGACTTAAAGCATGTACACCATAACTCTGGTCTGGCAAACGTTATGTGATAATCTCTTGTTTATCTGATTACATTTCTCTAGGCTGCACAATGGCTCAGCGTCTGCTGCCTGCAACCAGATCTCAAACCAGAAGCTCTGCGAATATGTGCATTCTTTCCATTCATCAACCTCTTACAAAATCAATTTACAGCAGAACAAGCTTACGGCTTGTTTACTCAACCTGTTAGCTACACTACCCTGTTAGTTTTGTACATGATACCAATGAAGGTTTGTATTTTTGTCTTTAAGGACTCAAAGGGTTAATGCGTTTCCTATGAAAGTAGGGACGTGTCTTGCAATCCAGGATCAGGCACTGCTGTCCCCCCGGGCCATGGCTTCTCCACCTCTGCTCGTAAAAGATCTACAGAGTAAACCTTGGATCATATGCCAAATAAACTAAGAGCATTTAAAAAGAGACAGAATAAAACAAGAGTGATGACACTGTTCTGCGTAAGTGAGCTGGATTTCACAAGAGGATCAGTGAAAGATAAATAATATTGGTCTTTTTAATGGGAGTGTCCATATTAGCAATGAACTTTGTTATTATTGTTGTCATAGTGGCAAGACATATCACCTTAACTTTACTGTAGTGTGGCAGAATCTTGATTCTACTTGAGAATGGTGAGATGAAGCAGAAAGACCAGTACTGTAATCATATCTATTTTCAAAAGTGACATTTTCATATATTGACTTCAGTGAATTAAGCTCTTTGTGGACTGCTTTCAGTTTTTTTCCTCATGCATTTTGTAAGCACATTGATGTCATCCGTATAATTGCGGTGTTGTGTGTTGTAGAGCAGTGTTTCCATGGAAGCTCAACAATAATTGCTCTCTTTCACTTATCTTTTGTAAAAATTCACCGAATAAACAAGAGCAGCAAATGCGCCACCCACAAGATAATGAAAATATAACAAATTATGTCAAAATATTTCAGTTATAACCTGTTGTCTAATCTAGGCTATTTTTTTTCTTTTTCAAAAATTAAAAGTATAGTATTTTGTGTATTTTTGCGATTTTGGGGGAGCTTGGGAAAGAAACAAGACATGTGTCTTGTTAAAGTTAGTGTATCATCAGAATGATTTTGAAATGGATATTTCAAGGTAAAAAAAAAACTTGCATAAAATTGCTTTAAAGACATTCTATCATTAGCAGAAGTGCATTTTAAAAACACTTAAAAGTAGTAGATATTTTAACAACTTTATCTTGGATTGTTGTTCCCAGATACAGTGTAAATAGGTCTAAATTTAAATTTGATGTCTCAAAGACATTTGACAAATAAATGACTATACATATACTAACCTGGAGTGTGGTCAGTGTGGACCACAGTGTGGTCAGTGTGGTCCTTGACCTTAAATAACAGCTGCCTTATCATGGAGTGTTATATGTATTTGAATAAATATAGAATGATGCTGTACTGAACATCTGTAGTAATCTCTGTGCTTGGTATGGGGTACTTTATGGGTAACATGTAGCACACAGATTTCCTCAGTTAATCATCATGAGGTTTCATAATAAGAGAGGTTCAAGCTACATTCTTCGATGAGAAGGTAAGACGTAGCCCATGGCTATAGAATATGACTTTTTTTTTAACTGCGGCACAGCCTCTGACAAACTGACATCCTTTTGTTTTTCCATGTTTAGTAAATGGGTGAAAGTTGACATGGAAGGGCTGAATATGTTTGTTTGTTTGTTTGTTTTTGCCTTGAGTCCCACTTACCATCCTAATCACTGTTTCCCCATTTGCAAGTCGAGTAGCATTTTTGTATTACGGCATAGCCATTAGTAGTAGTATTTGAAAGTGCATAAAATTATTTTTGATCAAATAAATGCAGGGAATGAGACTTCCTATATAAGCATTATAAAACGTACATACGTTCAGGAGATCGGTCATGTTCGAAACTCTAGGTGGCGCAGGCTAATAGTTTTTTAATAGTTTTATGTGCAATGTGCTAGCAGTAGTCACATCATCCTTACGTGGCAAAAGATTGGTCTCTGTTGCATCTGCAACCAATGAGCTTGCTGCATAACATTTAAATCGTTTGCTTCTGTGTTTGCTGTAAGCCTTACGCAGTATATCAGAGATTTCTGAACTGTATTTCATTATTCTAATCTAAATCACAAACTGGCCTACATTCA
>NW_015514681.1:2691-3221 GCF_001515645.1 Sinocyclocheilus grahami | reverse complement strand
TGAAAACAGGCATTTTATAAGAGAGATGCAGGATCCATGCAGCGCGAATCTGTAAGTATTTGTATACTGTAAACTATGCTAAGTTAGCAAAGTTACAAAATGCAAGGAGTGAATAAAATAACTTTTTCTTTCATTCAGTAACTGCACTAGCAGGACAGTGTTCATATTGTTTGTAAGAAAACACGGATTAAGCTTTGCTTGAATGAGAACCTGTTAAAAGTGAAATTGCATTAGCATGTTCTAGTAAAGGAAAGCAACTTGATAATATTGGTCTTTTTAATGGGAGTGTCCATATTAGCAATGAACCTTGTTATTATTGTTGTCATAGTAACTTGCATCGGGTGTTACAAACAATGCTACACGTCAGATATGCTTTAAATCCAAATAAGCACTCATACAGAGCCATGTAAAAAAGGAGAATGGAAGGTGACAAGCAAGCGAATATAGTAGCCTACATGCAGGGCTGTAACCCCCACAGACCAATAATTAAAGGGGTCATATGGTGCTTTTTTAAAGATCATTATTTTGTG
>NW_015514681.1:0-1321 GCF_001515645.1 Sinocyclocheilus grahami | reverse complement strand
GCTGCTTAACATATTCGTGAGAATGTTGATATTGTTATTTTTTCAATCGTGTTCGCCCCTAATGTGTATGTATATATATCATTTAAGATGGGAGATTGTGTGTTTGAGTGGCATATGTATTGCCTTGCAGGGTTTTGTGTCTTCTCATAGGTCAAGCTTAAGCGGAAAGGTAAATCGTGTTCTCTAGACAGCCGCTTTAAGTTTTTGTTGTGATATGAAAAGAGACTCCCTATTGCCCTTGAGTGGAATTTGATTGGCAAAGTGGCCGAGGGTGGAGAAGAGTTGAGAAAATCTCAAGGCACCCATGACCCCACATGACCCGTCTAACACCAGTGCAACATAGCATGCCTGCAGCAAGTAATACTATACGAACAGTCAATCACGAGTCTGACGTGACACATAGCCTGTAGCCTCCCAATCTCCAACAAACACTTACTTGAGTCACCTCTGAGGTTCTAGAGAAGAGACTATACGTTTCTTCAAATCAGTAAGACAGAGGTTAATACGGTAAAAAAAATATGGGCAGATAGCAGCACTGTAATTTTCCCAGTTGCTTAGTCACAGAAAATGAAGACAATTGTTTTGTAGTTGAAGTTTTATAAAATGTATGTAATGGTTAAATGTGCAAATGATGTATTATGTGCTAATTTGCATGAAGCTCCAGAACAGAAATTCGAACAGTGTATAAAGCCAGATTTTAAATTGTTGTTTGTTGACATGTTAGAATGTGTTTTTAGACCTGTTTTTATCACTCAGTAAATCATACAATACGGTCAACAGCTAGAAATGTTCACCATGTTTTTAGGCATAAAATAAATCAGGTGACTAATTATAGGAATGAAATGGGCAAGTTTGTTGAATGTAAGTTCTACTGAAGTGTGAAATTCTGGCTCTGTGCATGAGAGAGAGAAAAAAAGAGAAAATAAAAATATCCAAATTGACCAGTCCATGACAAACACAATGGATTTGCCTGTAGTGTCTTGCCTTATGTTAAGTTCTGTATTTTTCCAGAAAACAGCAGAGCAACCACTAATTTCTGTATGGAAGCCAGTTTCCATGTTAGATTTAAGTCACAGTGCTAAGTGTTCTAAGATGCAGTGTCTGTAGTGGCCCTCAGGTCAGACTAGTGCCACTCCGTCTCAGTGTCTCTTGTTTGTTCAGTAAACACGAGGCACCTGTTTGCGGAATTCGGGTTGCCAACTAGACCAGTCCAGTGGCATTTATTATGCCTAATGACCCCAGCCATCTTTTCCTTTTCGCATTCTACTCTTTCCATCTGTCAGCCATACAGCTGTGTGTTAGCTTGTACCGAGGCAGGCGA